>NW_005871857.1:160890-162731 GCF_000147115.1 Myotis lucifugus
ATTTATTTTTTTCTAGGAGTTGAGATTGATTTGCACCTGATTCACTCTTGCTTGGTAATGAGCGTTGTGACCAGGTTCAGTTTGGTATAAAGTGTGGACAGAGATGAGCAGAGCGTGCACAGACGGAGGGTGAGGTGGTCTTAAGGTGACGCTCTGTAACCAGTAGTTACCGAGTGTCCGTGCGAATAGTCAGGAACAGGGATGGCTTCTTAGCGTTTCCTGCACGAGCATCCACCCATTTCCTTCATATCATGCGTGAAGGAAAATAAGACTTTCAGGCTGTAGGGATTTTGTTTATTAAACTTAATTCAGATTTATTCATATTCAAGGGGAATGTTGTATTTAAAGGTTGCTTTAAAATGGCATAGAGATTATAATGGAAAATAAGCTATTTATGTTTTTAAGAAGGGCACACCCATGAATTTGTCAGAAAACAATCATGCTTTTTAATTATATGCCATTTTATCTGTTATGTGTGAGCCTTATTGTATATTAAATGTGGAAATTCGTTAAAGGCACATATCGATAAGAGTTTTATTTTAATAAGGTCATATATTTTACTATATCCAAACAACCTTCATTTCTGAATGGAACACAGTTCTATGTAGGTCACTGGGTGCTGCGTACTGGCTGTCACAGCTGGGGGGGAAATGGGAATTAATGGCCGTCTAGTGGAATTTCGTGCAGAACATTACTATTTGTTACACACTGTTGGGGTCCAGCCCCAGCAGGTCCAGGGGTTCCCAAAGGTGGGCGGAGTCGGTGAAGACTATCCACCCTCTTTTAATCCTGTCAATTTCTATTCCAAAGGTTAGGGCGTTTCTTATCTCCATTCCAGGGAGTAAAGATTATGTCGCTTAAGTGTGATTGTTTGTAGTTAAAGTGATTAACTACCCGCCTGGCAAGTAGTTAAGGGGTTTTATTCCCTCCCTGATTTCAGGGAAAAATCCCCACCTGGGGAAACAACCTTTCTCAGAGAGGTGACCTTGGTTAAAACACATAGCGCCAAGAAGGGGAGCAAACATATTAAGAACAGTATGCCCTATACGCCAGGTCCCTTGAATCATATGCTGTGCAGATGTTTCTTCCCTGCAGCGACTGTGTCAAGCAGCAAGGATGGACCGGCTCCTGGCAAATTTCCCTTTTTATTTTTTAAATGATAACGCATGTAAATCAGCGGCCACCTCTCGGATTGGGTTGTTTAAGACTCGGAAGAAGACTGACAAGCAATGATAGTGATCATAGCTATGAACAGGGTGGATGGATGCACAAGAAGCCTTGTTCCTGTAGGAGGTTGCTGGCCTCTTCAGTCCAGGGATTTCAGCTGTCCTCAAGTCGGGGGTTTGGTTGTCCTTGTGATCTGGCTAGTGGGTGGCGTCATTGGCGACGGGCTTCCCGAAGCATCAGCGCACTGAAGGGCTGGATCATGGGTCCATCAGGGCCCTGCTTGATGGTGGTGTCATTGTCCAGGAAGGAGTCAGCTGTGCCCTCTGGGTCGCCGATCTGGACGATTCCAGGGAGGAGGAGGAGGCAGAGATGGAGGGTAGTAGAGAGAAAAAGAAGAGAAAGCAAAAGAACTACAAGGCATGGAAGTGTTTAGAAAAAAGAGGGAGAAGAAAGGGAAGAAGGCAGCATCCTGACACAGCCCTTACGCCTTTGGGGACCCCTGGACCTGCTGGGGTTGGACCCCAACAACACAGCTCGACAGTAGTTCAAGGTGGCACCTCCAATTAAGTGCCTCTTCACTAGGAAAATGAAAAGGCTGAGGCTGAAGAAACACCTAAATGGTAGATGACAGTCTGCCACCAACACGCGGGAGCGTTTTAGACATCATCTAACCC
>NW_005871857.1:163351-184189 GCF_000147115.1 Myotis lucifugus
CCGGTCGCCCTGCTGACGTCACGGCTGCGGGCCTTGCCATTGGCCCATTTCAATAGTCGCGGGCTACTTGAACTGCTCGAACAGCCGTCGCTCCGCGGGTAGCTCCTTGGTCTCGGGGGTCCCTGGCCCTGCACCCCGGCCGTGCCTGCGCTTTCGCAGCCTCTCGGCTCTCGGCGATCCCGGGCGGGCGGCGGGCGGGCGGGCCGGGCTGCGGCGGGCGCCCACGGCGGGAGCGTCCTCGGCGCGGCCGGTCGGCGGGAGCGAGTGCACGCTGCTTGGCGCCGCCGGCGGACCCGCCGCGGCCTCGGAGCAGGGATGTTGGGCTCCTCTGCGGCCCGCGAGGCGGGCTCGGCGCCGCTCACCTTGCAGCAGACGGCGCCCCACGAGGACCAGGAGAACATCAACCCCGAGAAGGCGTCTCCCGCCCAGCAGCCCCGCACCCGGGCCCGGCTGGCGGTCCTCAAGGCCGGGAACCAGCGGGCCCCGGCGCCGCCGCAGAGGCCCAAGACGCGGCGGGTAAAGACGAGCGTGGTTCTGCTCGGGGCTGGGCGGGGAGAGGGGCGAGAGGGCGCGCTGGGCTTGGGGGAGCGAACTGGCCTTTGGGGGAGCGCGCTGGGCTTGGGGAGCGAGCTGGCCTTTGGGGGAGCGCGCTGGGCTTGGGGGGCTGGCTGGGCTTGGGGGGCTCGCTGGGCTTTGGGGAGCGCGCTGGGCTTCGGGGGCTCGCTGGACTTGGGGGGGCGCGCTGAGCTTTGGGGGCTCGCTGGGCTTGGGGGGGCGCGCTGAGCTTGGAGGGCTCGCTGGGCTTGAGGGAGCGAGCTGGCCTTTGGGGGAGCGCGCTGGGCTTTAGGGGCTCGCTGGGCTTGGGGGAGGTCTGGTCGGCGGCCCCGGATCCCTGGCTTCTGGCGAGTTGGGATGCCACGGGGAGGTTCTCCATTGCCCTCCGGCCGCACTGTGTGTGCTGCTCGTCTGCTCTGCTCTCTGTCCGGTTGTTTTTCTGCAGATAATGGGGTCAAACCAAGCCCTGCCGCATGTGTGGGCTTTGCCCGCCACCACGCCTCACTCTTAGCTTTTAAACCCTAGGACCTCCCCCCCCCCCCCCCCCCCAATAGAGGGACGTTAGGAGGTCACCTCTACTTCAGGAAAGGATATAAAAATACTTTGTTTTTTGGTAAATTCCGCCATTTTCCCGGATTAGCTCGGTTGCTCCACCCCGGGTGAACGTGGTGCACCATGTTTTTGCCGTCTCTTTCCTAAGCTTGTCATGTGGTGCACCATGTTTTTGCCGTCTCTTTCCTAAGCTTGTCATCTTCTGGGCCCTCCGTCCCTCTTGTGGCCCGGACTGGTTTTTCATATTTCCGCTCAGTATGACTCTCTCTGACCTTTGTATACGCCCACTTCCTCGCCTGGATTTTGCCTTCTTTTCCTTGACTACCCCCACTTCCTCGCCTGGATTTTGGCCCAGGAAGTGTGTTTTCCTGATGGAGTCGAGCCAGCCTCCCTTTGATAAGCTCACAGCCCATCTCTGGTTTCTCTTAGGCTGCTCCTCTGAAGGATCTTCCTGTCAATGATGAGCGCGCCATTGTCCCTCCCTGGAAGGCAAACAGCAAGCAGCCTGCCTTCACCATCCACGTGGATGAGCCGGAGGAGACTCAGAGGAGCCCAGACGAATCTCAAGAAACAGAGTGCGAAGATGTGCTGGCCTTCAATTCAGCTATCGCTTTACCGGAACCCAGAAAACCGCTGGTACCTCTTGATTATCCAATGGAAGATAGTCTGGGTAAGTTTTAACGAACATCCGGATCAAATCAGTGTGATCATAATTGCTAAGTAGGTTGGGTTCATGCTGTTTTGCATGGTAAGGCGTTATCTCATCTCATCCTTACTACACAATGACTTAGGTTTAATGTCACGGGTTTAGAAAGGGCGTGACTTATCTCAGACCTCACAGCTCATACATGACCCGGTGGAAGAGACCCAGATCCAAACTGGGTGCTCCTTTCCGTGCACTGCCAGTCTCCGCAGTTTAACTAGATCTCCAACCCTGGTTTTCATCGGACCCTGGAGATGCTCCCAGGGTTGGGAGAATAGATTTCAGTTCTGTTCATTCCAAAGACTCCCTTGGTGCCTTCCACTCCAGAGAGGGCTGTGTGAGCGTTTAGCTTGACCTGCCCTGATATCTAACAGCTCTTCCGGCTTTAAAATGTTTCTGTGAGACCAGGCTGAGCCATCCTCTGACAGCAGAGAGGAACGCTGTCCTGTGAGTCGGTCGAGCCAGAGGTATTTGTACGTAACCCCTGTAAGGAGAGGAGCAGATCTGGGCAGCTGTGCCCACAGTGGGCTGCTTCTGTGCAGTGGGGCTGTTGAGTCACTGGACAGCTCACTAAATCCAAACTCATTTCACTTTTTTTTAAAAAATATATTTTATTGATTTTTTTACAGAGAGGAAGGGAGAGGGATAGAGAGTTAGAAACATCAATGAAAGAGAAACATCGATCAGCTGCCTCCTGCACACCCCCTACTGGGGATGTGCCCGCAACCAAGGTACATGCCCTTGACTGGAATCGAACCTGGAACCCTTCAAGCCGACGCTCTATCCACTGAGCCAAACCGGTTAGGCCCTAACCGTTTGGGCAAACTCGTTTCACTTTTAGTTCTGCTGGTGAGAGATGGTCAGGAAAGTCCTTTGGAATTAAAATAATTTATGTGGCCCTAGCCGGTTTGGCTCAATGAATAGAGCATTGACCTCCAGATTGAAGGGTCCCAGGTTCAATTCCTGGTCAGGACACATGCCAGGGTTGCAGGCTTGATCCCCAGTGGGGGGCATGTAGGAGGCAGCCGATCAACGATTCTCTCTCATCATTGATGTTTCTATCTCTCTCCCTCTCCCTTCCTCTCTGAAATCAATAAAAAGAATTTTAAGAAAAAAAATTATGTTTTTATCTAAAATTTGCAATAAATTTTAACCTCACAGTGAACCTTGAAGTGAAAACAATAATGGATGATATTTTTTGCTTCAAAAGATAATTTAAAATTGCAAAAGATGAATCACTTGTTGAACGCAGTGTTGGCCCTGCTTCTAGCAATTGCCTAGATTGTGCTTCGAATACATCAGACTTGGGGGTGTGCAGATTCTTAGAGCAAATCCTGTGTGTCATCTTAGAACTTGGGTTTTAATCCTGTCCTAATAGAACCACCGAGCCACTGTCTCTCGAAGATGAGTGATACTCTAACATAATACCTGGTCCTCATACTTATTTTCCTGTGATTGGTCTATCAGTATTTTTTCTTGTTAAGTAAATTCATTCTAAAGCTAAGTGGACAGGTACTAAAACCAGAGTGAAGTAGGCTGTATACTTTGTCATCGGTGAAATAATTGCTTTGGTAGTATGGGACGCCTATAAGGGCAATCACTTTTGGCAATTAAATAGAAAATTAAACGAGGGCCCTAGCCAGTTTGGTTCAGTGGATAGAACATCAGCCTGTGGACTAAAGGGTCCAGGTTCGATTCTGGTCAGACACATGCTCCAGTTGTAGGCTCAATCTCCGGTGGGGGCGTGCAGGAGGCAGCCAATCAATTATTCTCTCTCATCATTGATGTTTCAATCTCTCTCTCCCTCTCCCTTCCTCTCTGAAATAAATGAAAATATAACAAAAGAAAAAAGAAAATTGAACGAGGAACTTAATTGTACTTTTGAATTCTCCCAGAGTCACCACACGCTATGGACATGTCAATTGTGTTGGAAGAGGAAAAGCCAGTGAGCGTTACTGAAGTCCCAGACTACCACGAGGACATTCACACATACCTCAGGGAGATGGAGGTACAGGCGCCCGGGACCCACTTTCTGTCCTGTTTACTCGGTGGGCGAAACGGCGTTGAGGGCGTTTGCGAGCGTTTTTAACTGCCCGTGCGGTACTCCAGTGCTGTACTTGGGCTTCTAGCATCTATTCTAGCTGCTTTGCTAACATAGAGTAACCCAGCTGCATTCACACTGTGCTAAGTGACTTTCTCCACAGATTAAATGTAAGCCCAAAGCGGGCTACATGAAGAAGCAGCCGGACATCAACAACAGCATGAGGGCCATCCTCGTGGACTGGCTCGTGGAAGTAGGAGAAGAGTATAAGCTGCAGAATGAGACCCTGCACTTGGCTGTGAACTACATCGACAGGTTCCTTTCCTCCATGTCGGTGCTGAGAGGGAAACTTCAGCTGGTGGGCACCGCGGCGATGCTGTTGGCCTCGTAAGTCAGCCTGGCTCGTTCGGTACCTTTCTGTGTAGAACATGATTTTAACAGTGACAACATCACACAAGGCAGAGAGTCGGTGACTACCTCCGTGGTGACAGGTGTGGGTGAGACTTGCCTAATTTAGGACATTACTTTTCCAGATCTGGGTCCCAGGGTACCTTGTTGAATGAACTTGTAGACTGGCTACATTTGAATACCAGATTACAAAGTTTTAAAGTGTGGTCCCTTCCCTTCAAAAGTGCTTTCCAGCATATGAGCAAAATCTCATTAAGACATGAAAGCTAAATTTTAAAACCAGAAGATAAAATGTTTATTTTTCTAAGGAAATTTCCTAAATGTTCAGTTACCTGGTGTCCTTGAGCATTGTTCCTGTCTTGGGAAGTCGCATGCTTCTCATTTATTTCCTTTGACTGCACTGGGAGAAAGATCTTAAAAGTCATTCATTGATCTGGGTCTTCTAATTAGCATTTACCCAGTCTCCTCAGAAACAGGCAATTGGATTCGTTCTGTGTGATCTGCTAGAGCAGCGGTTCTCACCCTGTGGGTCATGACCCCTTTGGGGGTCGAACGACCCTTTCACAGGGGTCGCCTAAGACCATCGGAAAACACATATATAATTACATATTGTTTTTGTGATGAATCACTATGCTTTAATTATGTTCAATTTGTAACAATGACATTGGGGGTCACCACAACATGAGGAACTGTATTAAAGGGTTGCAGCATTAGGAAGGTTGAGAACCACTGTGCTAGAGGGATTTCAGAATTGGGATATTCATGCTTGCTTCTCTTTTAGGACTGATTTACTTAAAACTTTTTTCCTTGCAGAAAGTTTGAAGAAATATACCCCCCAGAGGTAGCAGAGTTTGTGTACATTACAGATGATACCTACACCAAGAAACAAGTTCTGCGAATGGAGCACCTCGTTCTGAAAGTCCTTTCTTTTGACTTAGCTGCACCAACTGTCAATCAGTTCCTCACCCAGTACTTCCTGCACCAGCAGCCTTCCAACTGCAAGGTTGAAAGTTTAGCGATGGTAAGTTCATTTTGTTGATGCAAGATTGTTAGGTCACAATTAGGGACAAGCCCTGGTTTTATTATGCAGCTCTGGTCAAGGGATTTAATATTCCAGGGACAGATTCATGCTGCAGTATGGAAGAAAGACTCCCATTGGCAAAAGATCATAGAAATAAAGTCTTGGGAAATGGTAGCCAGGTTATTTTTAAGTTATTAAAAGTGCTCTGGCTGGGTGTCTCAGGTGCTTGGATCTCGTCCCATACACCAAAACACCAACAGGTTGGGGGTTCAATTCCCAGCCAGGGCACATACTTACAACTGATGGATGTTTCTCTCTCTCCCTTCCTCTCTAAAATATATAGTATATTTTATTTGGGTGGGGATTTTAAAAAGTTATTCAGAGGAAAGAGGACGAGAATGGAAAATACAAGATAGTGAATGTATCTAAAAGACGAGGCGATGGGAATCTTTTTCCCTGTGGTTGCTCTACAACCAGTGTTGAGGGGGAAATAGGTCAGAAGGCAGAGATGTGAGGTTTGAATTCTAGAGCTCTTCTGACTATAAAACGTATTACTTTTCATTCCAGTTTCTGGGAGAGTTAAGTTTGATAGATGCTGACCCCTACCTTAAGTATTTGCCATCAGTGATTGCCGGAGCGGCCTTTCATCTCGCACTCTACACAGTCACAGGACAAAGCTGGGTATGTATCACATGGTCACACACCTACCGTGGGTCTTAACCGCTCTTGCCGTTAACTGACTGACCTGGGAAACTGATCACGTTTAGGCGTGTTTGTGAGGTAGAAAGCTGTGTTGTTGCTTGGATTTCAAAGGTGTGCTGAAAGCATTGCCTCCCAACCTGCTGCAGGGAAAGTACTCAAACTCGATCCAAGTCAGCATAAAAGCGTTGCAATGCCGGCTTCGAACATTGGTAGACCTGTCAGGTGCTGTTAGTACTGAAACTGCTGAACTCCAGCTCAGTGCCAACTGTTAACTTGTGTTGCTCCTGAAATCAACTCCGCGGTGTTCCGCTCCCTCTGCAGCCTGAATCCTTGGCACAGAAGACGGGCTACACCCTGGAGAGTCTGAAGCCCTGTCTCCTGGACCTGCACCAGACCTACCTCAGAGCGCCGCAGCACGCGCAGCAGTCCATCCGAGAGAAGTACAAGCATTCCAAGTAAGACGTGACATTCAAATTTTTTTTCTCGTATATTTTTATTGATTTCAGAAAGGGATAGGGAGAGAAAGAAACATCAATGATGAGAATCATTGATCGGCCGCCTGCGGCACACCCCCGACTGGGGATTGAGCCTGCAATCCAGGCAGGTGCCCTTGACCAGAATGGAGCCCAGGACCCTTCAGTCCATAGGCCGACACTCTATCCACTGAGCCAAGCCTTGTTAATCGTCACCAGAGGACATTTTTTCCATGGTTTTTAGAGTCAAGGGAGGGGGAGAGATGGAGAGAAACACTGAGACACATTGACTGGTTGCCTCCACGTGGGCCAGGACTGAGCCTCTTACTGAGGCGCATGTGCTTAACTGGAATGAACTCGTGACCCTTCCGAGCAGGCCAACGCTCTATCCACTGAGCCGAACCGGCTGGGGGGACAGGATTTAAAGGAGCTGGCTTTCCCAGGGCGTCGTATGGTTCCGAGACCCATGACATTTGACCTTTATGAAAGGGTCCTCAAATTGGGCACAGCCTCCTTAGGGGCTGTGTCTGTCCTGTATTTGAGGGAGAAGAGGGAAGGGGCATGCGTGTATGTGTTTTGTAATCATTTGCTTACTCGGGTAGAAGTAGCATTTTATAGTTCCTGGTATATTCCTTCACTCAGTGAACGTTCACTAAAAGTGGATTTTTTTCCTGCTTACAGGTATCATGGTGTTTCTCTCCTCATCCCACCAGAGACACTACATGTGTAACAGTGAAAGACTGACTTTGTTTTATAAGAGTTCAGTCAACGTATATGGTGTACAGTTTTTAAAGTTTTAATTTTACAATCATTTCTGAATACAGAAGTTATGGTCAAGTACAAATTATGGTCTCTATTCCTTTTTAATGGTTTTAATTTGTATATCTTTTGTACATGTACTAGCGTATCTTAGATATGTGGCTGATGATGAGTGGTTTTGTTAAAGTATTAATGATGCCAGCTGTCAGGATAATAAGAATAAGAATTAATAAATTGATCTGGAAAACTTAGTTTGTAAGTCAATTTTAATTTGAGGTAAAAATGTGACTTCAGGGTTTCACTGAAAAGTTGATTTCTCCTGTGGGGACTAAAGGGTTCTCCTAAAAGTTAAAAGACTTCAACTACCTGATAGTTTCGGGAAAACAGACAGTAGTTCTGACATTCACTTTCCTGAGCATCCAACCAGTTGCTGGCACGCGTAACCCAGGTGTTGGGAGTGGATCTGCTTGCTGACCAGCCGTGGTCCTCGGTGCACGCCAGGGAAGGCCCTCCACTCCTCGCTCACCTGGACACTCCCCTGGACACTCCGTGGACACGGCTGAAGTGGCAGTTACTTAGAACCTGCTAAGTTTTCCAGAAGGTTTGTCAAGAGCATAATGTAAAAACGAAGGAAGTGACTAGATTTTATAATGGATTTGTGAATAAAAAACGTTCCAGGTTGCTAGCACTTAAATAAATATCCTTTTAATGGTTCTGTACACAGATACAACCACATGAGCTTTAATTTGCAGTTCTCTTCTTCCTTCTCTTTTTCACTGGTGTTGTACTTGGTGCTTTTTCTTGTTTTGCACTGATGGTCTGTGTTCTGTGAATAAAGTAAATTAAGAGTTTACAAATAGCACTAGGACTAGAAGTTGATTCATCCCACTGCACAAAAACAGGAGGCCTGCCCTTTTCCCAGTAGGATGTAACACTTGCCAACTCTGACAGTAAAATAGTGGCTCTGAAAGGCATCCAACAATTCTATAGAATTACGTCCTAACATTTATAGGCTTCAGGTTAAGAAACCAAAGAACAGCTAGATTTCTAATGAGAAAGAGACATCTCTTTGTTTACAGTAGAGAAAAAAAAAAACAAGCCAGAAACTGTTACCTTGTTTTCTTCGGATTCTTGTCTGGTTCTAAAATGATTGTTTCTTCTTCTTCACTGTCTGACAGCACAATAGGGGCCTCTTTAAGAAAGTGTTCAGGAAGCAATGTGAGTACAGGCACAGATGATGGTTAGCATTTCTGAGCAATAAGTTGTTTTTAAATTAAGGTATGTACATTATTTATTTAACAAAAAACAAATTAGTAACTCGCTGTATTGTGAAGGTCTGGAAGCAAACCCTCAGTATCTCTGAGGTGGGCCTGTAATCTCTTTAAAAGTTTCCAAATTGGTTTCCATAGCAGCAATTCTGAAACTTCCATACAACTAGAGCCTGGGCTACTCTGGGTGCGGGCTGCCAGGCCTACTTGGTTCTTTCCTTCCCTCAGGTAACTTCTTTGTGCTTGATTCCCCAAACATGTGTTTAATGACGTCACCATTCAGTACATTCATAATAGAAAAGTTAGGGGAAATCTGTATCTATAGATGTGTGTGTGTGTGTGTATCATCTTGTAGAACCAATTTGGAAACAAGCCACTCTATAAGGAACCACAATTTATCTCAGAATTTGCTAATTTTAGACATCTAAATTTTTCATTTCTCCCTATTATAAACACTAAAGGAAATACCTAGAAACATAGTTGGGCCAAAAGGTATATATACATCCCAAAAAATACTGCCAAACCCCTCCATAAATATTGTTCCAATTTACATTCCAAGAAATAGTCTATGAAGAACCCACTTTCCCATACAACCTTGCCAATGCTGGTATTTTTAATATTGCCCAATACAGTAGTCCAAAAGTGCTCTCATCCTTTTGCTTTGAATTCATTTCCTTCATTACTACCAGGGTTGGCATATGTAACTGGCCATTTATATGTGAGAATTACTTTGTAGTTTCTTCTGAGCCTTCATTAATGATATATAATGTGAATTATCCCTTTTCCCAGTTGGTTGTTGGTATATCAGGTCTTTATGTTTTGAGTTTTCAGTTTCTCACTTTGTTTACATGCTTTCAAAAGGCTTTACCCGCTCTGTCCTCCAAACTGTCTTAGGTCCACCTTTATCATTCAGTTGAAAATACTACTCTTGAAGCTAGCAATTGAATATTTTAGCAGTTAGTCTTATTAATCTTAGAAAAAGAGTTCACAAATATATAAAGGGATTATCCCAGTGAGAAAGGATGCTCACTGTTGCACTGAAACAGTATATCAATAAGGGAATAACTAAACCAACTAGTAACATTCAACACTATAGAAGTCTATGCAGCATTAAAGACTGGCTGATGTATATGTAATTATATGGAGTCGAAAGCTTCACTTATGGTCTCTCTGTGGAAGCAGTTTATATGCTGAAATTATATCCTATATAATAAAAGGTTAATATGCAAATTGACCGAATGGCAGAACAACCAGTCGCTATGATGTGCACTAACCACCAGGGGGCAGATGCTCAACACATGAGGAGTGCCTCTCAGCCAGAAGTCAGGTTCACGGCTGGCAAGCGCAGCAGCGGTGGCAGGAGCCTCCCTCCTCGGCAGCAGCACTAAAGATGTCCAACTGCCGGCTTAGGGAGTGGGCCTAGGCCAGGGGTGGGCAAACTTTTTGACTCGAGGGCCACAATGGGTTCTTAAACTGGACCGGAGGGCCGGAACAAAAGCATGGATGGAGTGTTTGTGTGAACTAATACAAATTCAAAGTAAACATCATTACATAAAAGGGTACGGTCTTTTTTTTTTTTTTTTTAGTTTTATTCATTTCAAACGGGCCGTAGTTTGCCCACGGCTGGCCTAGGCCATCAGCTGGATATCCCCCGAGGACTCCCAGACTGCAAGAGGGCACAGGCCAGACTGAGGGACCCTCCCCAAGTGCACGATTTTTGTGCACCGGGCCTCTAGTAGTAAATATCTGGACCAAGCTCTGGAAGAGTGATGCCAAACAGAGTGACCCCTGGGACAGTGAATAAAGGTCTCAATCAATGGGAATGTTTTTTCTACAAAACCCCAGCAAGCTCAGTCATGCTCACAGGCACTAAATTCCTGAAAGGCAGGCCGGCCTGTGCATCACAGGCGCCATAAGTGCATCCTTTAGTTCCCTGCCCACCTAATGCCTAGATTCTTCCTCATATGATTTGTTTTTACTACATAAACAACTCATGTTTATTTTCTAGTGTGGGCCAAGCATGAAGTTGGTTTGTTTTTAAAAAATATATATTTTATTGATTTTTTCACAGAGAGGAAGGGAGAGGGATAGAGAGAAACATCAATGAGCTGCCTCTTACCATTTGCAACAGCATGGATGGAACTGGAGAGCATTATGCTAAGTGAAACAAGCCAGTCAATGAAGGAAAAATACCACATGATCTCACTCTTTCATAGATAATTAAGACCATTACAAACTTTTGAACAATAATAAATACAGTGGCAGAGCTGCCTCAAACTGATTGTCGGACTGCAGTGGGAAGGCCAGGGAGGGTTGGGGGACAGGAGGGAGGGGAGTAAGAGATCAACCGAAGGACTTGTATGCATCCCTATAACCATAACTAATGGACATAAGACACTGGGGGGTAAGGGAGGGCAGGGGCTTGTCAAGGGTGGGGGGGGAAAAAGGACACTTATGTAATACCCTTTGTAATACTTTTAGCGAAAAATAAAAAAAAATAAAAAGTTCTATCTGAATGCACTCTTACGTTGTAGGCTTTATGTTTCACTCTAAAAACTACAAAGAAAAATTAGCATGCAGGAATAAGATCTTTAAGAAACCTCCTTAAAACTGGCCCAGATAGGTACACATAAAAGAAAAGAGAACAAAACATTAAAAATACAACTACATTTACATACCAAAGAGCTACCACTACTCCACAAACATATTCTTTTAGAAAAGAATTGGAGTTAATGCAGTTAGCTTCAACAGTTTAGTTGAAATTCAGTTCCTCTAAAAACAGGAACTGCTTATATAAAAATAAATCCCTATCTTAGTGGTACTTTAATCTGTAAATAGGGACAGATTCTATTCACATATGACTACATATATAATTTACATGTCTACATAATATCTATAGTAAAAGGGTAATATGCTAATTAGACCCGACATCATTCTGGACAATGCCAGGGTCACAGGGAAACCTGGGTCCCGGATGCCTGCTGGCAACCGGAGCAAAGCCGGTGCCAGCAGCCAGGGGAAGGAAGGCCTACTCTTGCACGATTTTCGTGCACCGGGCCTCTAGTCTACCATAAAGTACCACCCACCTTGGCTTCCAGTATTGGAGACTTCCATTCCCACGTCCGTCCTCACACCATCGAGAATGATGGCTTCATCGCTGCCACCTTCATCCTCATCTTCCTTCTCAGAGTCTTCAAGGTCACCCCAGGAGTTCTCCACTCCTTCTCCAATCTGGGCAGTACCAGGAGTCCAGAGCACAGGTTTAGAAACGCTTAACAGTTAAAGGAAGTTTTCTTCTTAAGACAGAAGTGTGCCTCAAAGTCTCAGGAGAAGAAATTTACTAGTAGCTATACTATGGGTGGCTGAACAATGAAGAAAAAACATAACTCAAGATTGTTATGGACATAATGGTGAGAAACATCAAGAGACTGGCTCTGAACATGTTAGTTGTATACTAATAAGTTTGGTGAATGTAGAAAAAATTCAAGAACAATGTGTAATAGTGTAGAGTGCTTGACCATGCCATTGAGAATAAAGACTAATTTTTCAAAAGAAAATGAAATGCTATGAATTGGTTCGTTAGAATTTTCTGGATTTTGTAGGATAGCTGAAGAGAAGGTGGACCTTAGACCATCAACTTATTGACTCTTCACTATCTGGTATCTTAAATGTTTTTTAACAAAGTACAGTGTTTCAGTGAAATGTCAGTATGTACCCCTTCCACAGCCTAAGAAGGCCACAGTGGAATGAATCTTGTTGCTACTGGAAAAGCAAACCCCAGCACCCAGGAAGGATACACGTCTGGAGGAGGATCCGCTGCAGCAAGGACTTCTTCTGCTTTCTCCTCGACGTCAGAGGTGTCAACAGGGGCCTTTTCCATTCTAAATGCTGTGATCCTTTGTTTTGCTATGGACTCTGCAAAGCCAAACTTTCCACCTTCTTTCCTGTGTGTGGTATTTGGGGGGGAGGAAAGAGATGGGGGTGGATGATAGATGGACGAGAAGACAAAAAAGGAAAACAAGTGAACTATTTTACCCTTTGGTGAGAAATACTGGAAGTTATTTGAGTAACTTAACCTCACAATTTATTATGCCTATCAAGAGACATAATACAAGTTCCTGTAATTACCATGTATTGAACCATGTGCTGGGCACTTGCCAAGGGCTTAAAGTAAGTTCTTTTCTAATCCTCAAACCGGCATACAGGCCGGCATTAACCTCCTGCGTTGTAGAAGACACTGACGCTGGCTACAGGTCCTGCGTAATGTCACATGGGGAGAAGATGGGAACCAACCAGTGTGTGTCCTTTCAGTTAATTTGCGTTACCAGGTTCTTTTTCCTAAGAACATGTTAATTTCTTTAAAGAAAAATATTACATGGCTTTTCAATACAGATTGTTTAAGCTAGAATACAATACAACAAACAGTTCAATCAACTTTCAAAAAACATTTAGTATATTCAACTGAGATTAACAGATAAGGAAAGTGTGTGGTTACCCCTGTGCAAGAAGAATCCTTAACAGAAAAATCTATGAAAAGACCACTTGGTCCTAACAAAATTAAACTTACCGAACTTTCTGGTCATTCTCCAAAGCCTTCTGGATCAGCTCTGTGATTTCCGCTACTTTCACACCAGCTATTTTACTGCATCTCAAAACCTGTTCGTAAAAACGAGCTGTTATTTAAAGACAACTAACCAAATAGCTTTCTCTAAGAAAACCAAGAACGAGATTAGTTTTTCTAACTTTACAACCTAAGCCTGCCTTTGTTTCCAAATATAAAAATAATGTAACGTAGACATAAAATAAAGCAAGTTGTGAGAGTCGTTTTAGAATATTGGGAGGACTCTCACACCAAGAAAACAGACCCAAAAACATTCCTGTGGCAATAACAGACCCAGGAGAGGCCAGGTCGTCCTGCACAAGCGCGCTGCACTGCCTGCCTGTGAGTGAGCCACGGCACCAGGCCGCAGAGCACGCCAGGCCGCAGAGCATCCCTGGAGCTTCCAGAAGGCAAGGTTCTCGGGCGTCGGGGCCCAATGGATGTGTCTCTGGAGATAGGGAGCCGGGAATGCAGTGATGAGAAAACTTACATGTACTGCACACTTACCCTATGCTACAATGCCACACGCCTACTTACCTTTATATTCTACCCATAAGGGGTCACTAGGAACTTACTCCCTATTGTACAGATGAAGAAGCGGAGGCATGAAGACAGGAAATCATTCGCCACGGCCAGTCTAACGCAGAGCGGGAGCTCCAACCAAGCAGACTGTGCTCCAGCACCTGCACCTACGGTACCTGGCAATCTCTTTTCTAAAAGCCCATGGGCATCTGATAGGGAGCTGGGTTTGAGAACTGCTTATTATACCCACATTCTAAAAGTGCTTTACTTTTAACCCAATTCCCATTTGTGACACTTTTTTATAGAAATATGAACCTCTTTCTTCCCTGGAAAGTACAGTGTCTCTCTACCTAGAGGGTGAGACTCTGGAGGCCATACGTGGGCGCAGAGGGAGGGGGAAGGTAACTAGTCTCATCAACAGGTGATGACAGTACTGCAACCAGATTCCAACACACCTGAGGATGAACCACTGGCAATGCCCTTGTTGGATTTTAGTTAAAAAACAAATAAATAAGAGAAAGCTTCTAAAGGGGATTTCACCACAGCACTGACTTGCTCGTTCAGCAGCATGATCCCCCCGCTGGACTGGATGGTGCAGATCTCTCGGTGCTTGTTCACGGCAATCACCAGCAAGCCGTCCATGACACGCTCCTCTCGCTCGCTGGGATCCACCAACAAAAATGTTCTGAAAGGCATGTTAAATGGACCTGAACAAATCATGTCAATTTTAAGATAATGGATATTTTTTAAAGATGGCATTAATAAAGCCAACACAGTAAAGGTTACGCCTGTGAATCTGAGTCACTTTAATGGGAAAAGATACAAGAGCATGTCTGTTTTTATGGACCCAAAATAATGCTGCGTGTATATTGCTAGCTATCCCAGTAAAATCAAGTTCATAATTGTTTTTATTTAAATAATATGCAATCAAAATCTAATGCAATCACCTGGATTAAGTAACTTGTGCCTCATGAGTAAAACTTGATATTTGGTTAATCTTAGAGTCTCCCTAATGGCCTGTGCTCCGATGTCTTCCAGGTTCTGGCAATGGCTCATCTAGACAACACTATTTCTGTATGTCTAATGGTAGCCTCAGTCACTTGTTTGCTGAGCCCTTCAAATGTGGTGAGTCCAAGCTAAGTGCACAGCACTGGAGTTCGAAGATTTAGTAGAAATAAAATGTATTTCATGAACAAATTTAAGATAATGATTACGTATTAAAATAAGGTAATACCTTAGATATATTAAGTAAAATTAAATATATAAAAATTAAATTTACTTCTTTTACCTTTTCAATGTCTGGGAAAATTTAAATTGCATACATGACTCACGTATTTCTGCTTGAAGGTGCCGGTCCATTTCCCTCTATAAAATTCTACACTACAATGACTGAAAGCTGAAAGCTTTCCTCTGGTTCTCATTCACGAAACTGTTAAAATATGTATACCTCCCTTTGTTTCTCAAAGATGTAAGGCACCGGCATGGCCCCAGGCCCCCAGGTTTGCTGCCGTGGGAGGAACCAGCAGAGACTGTGAGGAAACTGGGAGCCGAAGGAGCCGGCTTCCCCAGGCGAGAACCATTTCCCATGCCTGCTCCTAGAATGACGCCACTGAACGTGTCCCCAAGTCCTGCTTCCGTTAATCCTGAACCTCCCCCCACTTCCCCAAATCAGAGCTGAGCATACAGTTCTCTAAGCACCTGCACATCTCCAGGAAACAGAAGCATTTACCACGTGGTAGTAAATTCATAAATCTATGATATGCCATGAAAAGAAAAATGTCTCTTCTATGGAGAAAGCTCTTTGCCAACTACAGCTCTTATAAGAAAGGGCTAACGTGAGAAATGCACAGTTCTTTCTGGGCTGGGAGGTGCTGTAGTATGAGGAGGGCTGGCTCACTTGCCCACAGCACACCTCCCAGCCGCGCTGCTCACTCTGGCCCGTGCGGGGAGGAGACTCACCCCTGCTGGAAGAAGGCGAAGCTGACGCAGATGGGCATGTGGTGGATGCTCAGCGGGACGGGGTCCCGCTCTTCCGGAGTGTACTGTGCGAAATAAGTCACAAACATACGGAAATCATCTGGTGCATCAAACAGTAAAATAAAAAGTGAACTTCCCTCAACCCTCAATGAGCCCTTAAATAACCTTTTACAATTACCTATCTGCCTTTGTCGCTCATGTTCCTTCAAACTTTATGCATTTGTCAAAAAGCTGCATTGAGGTATATTTTACATAAGTCCACTCATCGGAAGGATAGGATTCACGCTTTAGTACATTTTTAATACATTTACATTTATGTAACTATCATCACAATCCAGTTTTTAACATTTCCATGACCACCCTCCCCCCGCAACCTTCCTTGAGCTTGTTTGCAGTCAATTCTCACTCCCAGCCCCACGCAACCATCGATCTACTTTCTGTCTATAAATCCGCCTTTTCTGGGCATTCCCTATAAGTGGAATCAAACAATTTTTAGTTTCGCATCTGCCTCCTTTCAGCTTAGCATGTTTCACCCATCCTGTAGTATGTATCAGCAGCTTGGTGCTTTCTACTGCTGAACTGTAGTCCATGGTACGGACAGACCACATTCTGTTTCTCCATTCTCCAGTGATAAGCATTTGGACTGTTACCAGTTTTGGGCTATTACAAATATGCTATGAACATTCACATAAAAGTCTTTGAGTGAATGGACACTTTCTTTTCCTTCGAGTAGATTTCTAGCCATGGAATTTCGAGGCTCTATACGTTTACATTTCACTTTTTAAGAAACAGCCAACCTTTTCCATCATGGCTGTACCATTTTATATTACCAGTGGTTTTCAAAACGTGGTCCTTGCACCAGCAGCATCAGTATCACCTGGGAGCTGATGGCAGTGCACTATCCTAGGTTTGGCCGCATCCTCCTGAGGGTGGAGCCGAGCAGTAAGTCAGAACAAGCCTTACAGGTATTTCTGATGGACTTTGCCACAAAGTAAACACCAGCATCTCACTGTGCTGAGACGCGTGCATTTTTCACACAAATGGTCTAAACGAGAAAGAACTACTTCCCCTATGCTCAATGCAAGGAAGTCATCTCGTTCTATTCTAGAAAGCCAGGCTACGGTGTGCTTTTACTAACAGACACTTTAATGGAGGATATTTAAGAGATTTCAAGGACAATTTTGATGATTTGTAGTTTTTGCCTTGCAAACAAATTTTAGAATCTACCTAATTTCTATCCACAGCAAGACCTGACCAACAAGCTGCCTGCACATTGAGGATGTTCACTCACAGAGGGGAGCATGGCTCACGTCGTGGGCGCTTACCAGTGTCACTTCATCTCCTTGGACAGACACGTCGGGTCTTCGGAAGTGACACAAGGCTACGATGGCAGCAATGCTGGCGGCATCAATAATATTTCCATCATGATTTAATAAATGTAGGTCCACACGTATCTGCCAAACCTGAATGTGAATTTAAAACAAAAATAAACCCTAACTGATCACAACCAGTGGCTATTTAAAGTGACACTATGTGCCAAATTGTCTCTTGCTGTTCAAACAGGGTTACTTCTTCTCTTGTTATCAATAAAACTATATTTAGAAAAATGTTAAGTCAGACCAACATCTGAAATACCAATAGTTCACCCTTCTATGAGTCATCTGACAACAGTAAAATATATGCTCAAAATATACAAACCATTCTACATTTAATACTAAAATTTCCCTAACAAGCCTAATTATATCTTTATTGTGTCTCCTAAATCAAAAACCTCACCCTCTTAGGTTTTACTTGATAATTTTTATGAAAACACTGCAAGTAATGCAAGTAGTAAGTGTCACATTCAAGCTTGGAATGTGGAAAGGCTAAGGAGCTTTTCTGAAGTGAAAATGATGGTCAAAACCCCTAGCTGGCTTGGCTCAGTGGATAGAGCGTCGGCCTGAGGACTGAAGGGTCCCGGGTACGATGCCAGACAAGGGCACATGCCCAGGTTGCCAGCTCGGTCCCCAGTAAAGGACATGCAGGAGGCAGCCGATCAATGATTCTCTCTCATCATGGGTGTTTCTCCCTCTTTCCCTCTCCCTTCCTCTTTAAAATCAATAAAAAATATATTTAAAAAAAAAAGATGGTCAAAATGCCCTAATCAAGATTAAAGCTCTAATACCATCAGGCACCACAATAAGATTTCCAATGCCAGCCTGCCAGTGACTCACTGTGCGGCCTGTCCAGACGAAGGACTGAATCTGTTCTTCATCCAAAATGAAAAACATCGCCCAGACCGGTGTGGCTCAGTGGATAGAGCGTCGGCGTGCGGACTGAAGGGTCCCGGGTTCGATTCCGGTCAAGGGCATGAACCTTGGTTGCGGGCACATCCCCAGTGGGGAGTGTGCAGGAGGCAGCTGATCAATGTTTCTAACTCTCTATCCCTCTCCCTTCCTCTCTGTAAAAAATTAAAATATATTAAAATAAAAATATATGAAAAACCAGTTCTTTGGCCAGGTGCCCACAGACAGCATCTGAAGTTCCCAAGAGATACCTCAGGTTTGGCAGATACGTGTGAACCTACACTTATTAATAAGACATTTTTACACAAATTCAAGATGCTTTTTTTTTTTACAATGTTTTTTGTCCCTTCAGAAAGAGATGACACAAAGTTCTAGAGGTGGCACCCAGGCACATTTGCACTGAAGTGAACCAGTATAAAAATAAGTTAACTGAAACTCTGAGAATTAATGCAGAGATACAGGGATCCATGACTCAACAATATTCACCCTGACCAAGAATTCTGGGCATACTCCCCACCTTTTCACCAGCAACAACACAGAGAGATTCAGTGTCTATACACTTCGAGTTTCTTAGACATCTTTCCAAGAGACGATTCAACTTCACCAAGAGGTCTGACTGCCTATGAAGACAGGAATGGGCTGATGTCATGAAATATGACACAGGGCGTCGGAACAATACCCGGCCGCCGCGCGCGTCTCTGCTGAAAGCAGCTTAAGGAGGAGATTTAAATACCTGCCGGGTTCAAAAGCCGGGGCAGCCATCTGAGAGAGCTCAAGGTTAAAGAAGAGTATACCTTCTGTTGCCCTATTGAGTTTTGGAGACACAAGTTCACAGGAAACCTGTCCGAGAACTCTGCAAAGACAAAGTACAGGTCCGTTGGAGAAATACATTTCCTTCCCAATTAAAAAAAAATCTAAAACAAAGACTAATTAAGTTTCAGTCTTACTCTGAGTAATAAGACACTCAGCAAGATATATCATTAGAGGCTTTATATTACATATAAAGTGTAGTAGTAGAATATAGACAGGAAATAAGTACATATTGGTGTACCCAAAGAGAGACAAGAAAAAAACATCTTATTTACAAAACTGATTATTCCAAAGATCCTTAAAAATAAAATCAATGACCTTACCTTCTCTTTTCTAAAATAAGTATCTATTGATACAAGATACCATGAAAACTTGAGATTTCGTAAGAAAGAATTTTCCTATGGCACCGGTTCACCAACATTATCTGACCGATGTCCGCACAACTTCCAAACGAATATTAAAAACCGAATTCTCGGACTCACCGGGGCCATGAAGGCACGCGGAGGAGACCGGGTGAAGACACAGGGAGGATGCATTTATTTGCAGCCAAGAGGAAAGGGCTCAGGAGAAACCAGCCCTGCTGTCACCTGGACCCCGGACTGTTGCCTCCCCAACGTGGGACAATACATTTCTGTCATTTAAGCCACCCAGGTAGTGGCATTTTATGACAGCCCTAGCAAACTAATACACACCTTTAAAAACACTCCTGAAAAAAGAATAAAAAAAACAAAAACCTAATTCTCCTGTCACTCAGGAAAAACAGGTAAGTAGGACCTACTTACTGACATGACGGGCAAGAAACAAACTCGGTGCCATCAAGAACTATGTGAGACCCATGCCCTGGCCGGTGTGGCTCAGTGGATAGAGCGTCGCCCTGCAGACTGAAGGGTCCCAGGTTCGATTCCGGTCCAGGGCACACGCCTGGGTTGTGGGCTCGATCCCCAGTGTGGGATGCACAGGAGGCAGCCGATCCCTGATTCTCTCTCATCATGGATGTTTCTCTCTTTCTCTCTCTCCCTTCCTCTCTGAAATTAATAAAATATTTTTAAAAAAAGAACTATGTGGTACCCATGTGACAGAAAACAGTTATGATTAAAAATTGTAAGTGTGACTCTAAATAAAAAGCAGATCTCGCACTGAAGGAACTATACTGATTTCTGGCAGCTGAGCAGAGCGCGGTCCGGACTTCCCGGCTGCTCGGTAAACCACCGGGCCCATCACGTTCTTCTGAACTTCCTGCCCCCGAGCTTCTCAGGCGAAGGCCGTTACCTGGTCTTCCCGAGCTCCACGACACAGCAGCCATAATCCGTCCCGAACGAGATCCTGATGCTCCTGTAATCGTAGGTCTGCCTGCCGTCCAGCCGCTGAAAGCACAACAGTCATCGTTCAGCGGTTCTCAACCTTCTGGCCCTTTAAATACAGCTCCTCGTGTTGTGACCCAACCATACAATTATTTTCGTTGCTACTTCATCACTGTAATGTTGCTACTGTTATGAATCGTCATGTAAATATCTGATATGCAGGATGGTCTTAGGTGACCCCTGTGAAAGGGCCGTTCCACCGCCAGAGGGGTCGCGACCCACAGGTTGAGAACCGCTGGGAGTTCCGGAGCAGCACGGAGGGAGCAGCCACTCGGGGCGGCCCGGGGCTGGGCCACGGAGGGAAGGGGGTCTGACCACCCGCGTGGAAAGTGGTCGTTTCCTAGTTCGGAGCCTTGAGAAGGACCCACTGGAGACGGGGCACATCCCCCAGGGGTCCCGGGCCCTGCGGGGGCCGGTCCGCGCGCGGCCGCCTACCTTCCTCTCCTCGATGGCGCGGAGGAGGAAGCGGCGCTCGCAGTTGGAAAGCGGCGTCTCCTTCATGCCGCCGGGGCGCGGGAAGCCGTGGGGAAAAGGGAACTCAAGCCTCGGCGCGCGCGTCCCGCTCGCTGGCGGCGCAGGTGTTTGACGTCATCAGAGAGGCGCCGGCGCTTTGCGTCATCAGGCTCAGCGGCGGGGCGTGCGGCAGCCCGCGCGGGGGGGGGGGGGGGAACCCTGCTCATGCCCCGCGCGGGAAGACTCCGGCAGAAGCCGCCCTGGGGAACCCGGTCTCCCGGGGCTGCGCGTCTCCCAATGGAAATAGCTTCTTTTTTTTCTCAAAAAGTGTTGGGGCGGGGGGACCCC
>NW_005871857.1:184289-190260 GCF_000147115.1 Myotis lucifugus
CCCTTTGACGGGCATGTCTCACTCGGCATAGTGTTGTAGGTTTACTTGGGGGCGTTTGGTAATACAATGAGCATCATACTGATGATGCAGTGGAAGAACAGATGGTGGCTTTTCTGCATCAGGAGTGGGTGCACTGGGTGTGATACCAGCAGCCGAGAGGCCGATGCAATCTGAGAGCGCCCCTCTTCGAAGCCAGTGGTGTCGGAACTAAACGTGGCGGAGACATCTTCCGGTCTCCCCAGTTATTATTTTAATAATTGTTATTGCTACCTGTTTTTTTAGTTTGTTTTAATGTTTTTGTTGATTTGAGAGAGAACATCCACATGGATGGGCTGCCTCCTGCACGCCCCCTGCTGGGGACTGGAGCCGACTGCCTCCCGGTGCGCGGTTGGAGCCACGCTGGCGGGCTCGCCCGTTATTTTGAACAGATAGACGGACTTCTGCTTTTGTTTTTTTTAATTTATTGATTTTTTACAGAGAGGAAGGGAGAGGGACAGAGAGTTAGAAACATCGATGAGAGAGAAACATCGATCAGCTGCCTCCTGCACACTCCCCACTGGGGATGTGCCCGCAACCCAGGTACCTGCCCTTGACCGGAATCGAACCCGGGACCCTTGAGTCCGTAGGCTGACGCTCTATCCACTGAGCCACACGGTCAGGGCTGGATAGAGGACTTCTGTGGGCGCAGGGGGACCTTGGTGTGTGGGTGGCGCCCATCATGGGCTTCCGGGGAGAGGAGCATGGAGCAGTGCTGGTTGGAAGTGGGAGCTCCAGCCGCCTGGGCCCGGATTCAGACTCTGCCCCGGCGATCTGTGACCCCAGCCGGTTGGCCCAGGGGTTTCCTTGACTGGTCTGCGGAGTTGGAGTGGCAGGAGCATTACTGCGAGGGAGAATGAGGGGGGATGTGCCATGCGGAGCAGTACCTGGCATGGTGTCAGCACTACCACCGAAGAGTTTGCATACTACTATTTTGTTTCCATTTGCCTCAGGGGTGATAGGCACAGGTCCGCCCACACCCGCTCCATTCCGTTTCTTTGGTCTCTCTTCACACTTTTCCCCTCTGCTGCGAAGACAGTGTGGTCTCACTCTGTGCCACTCACAATTTCCTACATTATTTGTGAGGGCCTCCTGTGTCCTAAGAATAATTCATGAGCTGGAGAAGCAAGGTGGACAAGATCCTGCTCCTTAAGGAATCTCTATACTGATAAAAGGGTAATATGCTCATTAGACTGGGAGACCTTCTGGGCAAAGCAGGGGTGGGGGCTTGGCTGGCCTGCAAACCACCCCCAAATGGCCCTCAGCCCCTCGTCCAGGCTGGCCACACCCTCTTAGTGGGGTCCCCCACACTGAAGGGGGCATGGCCAGCCTGAAAAGTCCCTCACCCTCGTCCAGGCTGGCATCACCCCCATTGGGGACCCCCTACCCTGATCCGGGACCCCTTCGGGGCAGACCAGCCGGCCCCATCTGTGTACCAGGCCTCTATACTAATAAAAGGGTAATATGCTAATTAGATGGGAGACCTTCTGGACAAAGCCATGGTGGCCGGGCCAAGGCAGAGGCGGTTAGGGGCGATCAGGCAAGGAAGGGAGGGCAGTTGGGGGTGATCAGGCCAGTGGGGTGGGCAGTTAGGGGCAAGCAGGCCAGCGGGGGGAGGGGGGCAGTTGGGAGCGACCAGGCCAGCAAGAGGGAGCAGTTGGGGGCGAGAAGGCTGGTGTGGGGGGCAGTTGAGGGTGAGCAGGCTGGCATGGAGGGCAGTTGGGGCAAGCAGGCCAGCGAGGGAGGGCAGTTGGGAGCGATCAGGCCTGCAAGGGGAAGCAGTTGGGGGCGAGAAGGCTGGCGGGGGTGGGGGCAGTTGTGGGTGAGCAGGCAGGCAGGTGATAGGTTAAGAGCCAGCGGTCCCGCATTGCGAGAGGGATGTCCGACTGCCGGATTAGGCCCGGATTAGTCGGACACCCCCCAGGGGTCCCAGATTGGAGAGAGTGCAGGCCTGGCTGAGGGACATCCCCCTCCCCCATGCATGAATTTCGTGCACCAGGCCACTAGTGTATTTATGTTCTCTTTGGAGGAGACGAGTAGTAGAAACAAACAAATAAAACAAGTTCCCATGCTAAGTGCTGAGAAGGGGATGCTATTTTAATCGGCGTTTTTGCAGGAAAAGCTCACTTTGTAGAGGTGGCATTTGAATCAGTAAATCCTTACTGAGGAGCAAGCATGACATCATCTGGAGGAAAGGAAACGTGTTTCAAGCAGAAAAAGCAACCTGAGCCGAGACAGACAGGATGAGCTCCACGTGGTCTGGAGGGAGGCATTGTCAGGGAGGAGGAAAGTGCACGGAAATTATGTCCACGTGCTCGACTGACGTTCAAAATAAGCAAGGGGATTACGGGATACAGGGCATTTCAGTTCTTTAACAACATGCATTCCTATTTATGTTGCATTTTCACAACGGAACTGGCTAAATTCATCATTTACACCCCTGGGTTCTTTCAGTGCACCCTTAGGTAATTTCTCTTTCCCTTCAGAAATGAAATAGGCCACCCTAGCCAGGGATAGAGCGTCACCCTGCTGACTGAAGGGTCCTGGGTTGCATTCCTGTCAAAGGCACATGCCCAGGTTTCGGTTTCGATCCCCAGTAGGGGGCGTGCAGGAGGCAGCAGATCAATGATTCTCTCTAATCATTGATGTTTCAATCTCCCTCCCTCTCTGAAATCAATACAAATATATATTTTTAAAGTATACATATTTTTAAAAAATGAAATAGGCCTTTATTGAAACAGTCTGTCCTTTCCTGAGAGGCAGCTGGACTGTGGGTGAATTAAATACTCCTGAGCTTTAGCTTCTGCATCTTTAGGTTGGAAATCACTACTTTGTGTTAAGTGGTCAGAATGGACACAGTAGCCATTGAAATGTTTCCTCCGTTTTTGGCTTGACAAGGCTTCCCATGAGACTGCCCGAGTTCACCACGGCAGCTTGCTGTCCTGAGATTGTGCGTGATTACCTTGCCCTGGCTTTCCTCCCACTTCTGTAGAATTTCCACGGTGCTTTCCTACTTTCACTATTACAATTTTAACACTGCAGCACTTGCCTCTTGTTAAAGTTAATCCAAAGGTGTATAGCCCATCCCCACTCACATCTACATACCATCAGAAAATAGATTTACTTCACAGCCTTGTTTTCAGTAAGAAACTTAAAACACTAAAGGGGCGCCCTAACCGGTTTGGCTCAGTGGATGGAGCATCGGCCTGTGGACTGAAGGGTCCCGGGTTTGATTCCGGTCGAGGGCATGTACCTTGGTTGCAGGCACATCCCCAGTGGGGAGTGTGCAGGAGGCAGCTGATCGATGTTTCTCTCTCATCGTTGTTTCTAACTCTATCCCTCTCCCTTCCTCTCTGTAAAAAAATCAATAAAATATATTTTTAAAAAAACAAACAAACACTAAAGGGACCTTGGTTTCATGCTTTCAGGGGGAAAAAAGTGTTTGAAGTTTGAGAGGAGGTTCAGGTAATGTTGTACAGTCTGCTCTTTAACAGAGTCAGTTTGAGTCCGCATATTAACCCGGATGTTCTGTCTAAACATTACCTGGTTTTCCACAGAATATTTGAGTACACATCTCTCTCTATTGGACATCTGTTGCTCTATCTCGACCAGCACCTTCTGTTTCTTGGAGAAATGCCCCTTTCTGATGCTTTGTGATTCTCATGTCACTATTAACGGTGGATATGGGTATAACCAGGCCTTGCCAGTCATGGCACCCATCCCTCTCTCCTCTTTATTTTTTTATTTTTTTAAATATATTTTATTGAATTTTTACAGAGAAGAAGGGAGAGGGATAGTTAGAAACAATGATGAGAGAGATCGATCAGCTGCCTCCTGCACAGCCCCCAGTGGGGATGTGCCCGCAACCCAGGTACATGCCCTTGACCGGAATCGAACCTGGGACCCTTGAGTCCGCAGGCTGACGCTCTATCCACTGAGCCAAACCGGTTCGGCTCTCTCCTCTTTAATTGCTCACTCAGGCAGGGCCAGACACAGTGCTCCGGTCTTGACATGTGAACTCCGGGAGAGCATAGGTCTTTCCTAGGGTTATAAACCCAGACCACACAAGTCTGGAACTGCCAAGGGCCATCTTGCCACCACATGGAGAAACCCTGTTTGATGATAAAGTCAGACAGAGGCCAGCAGGACGGAGAAATAAGAGAGAAAGGAGAGCCCTAATATAGGTACAGTTTGCAAAGGTTCTTGGACTTCCCAGTTGGTGAACCAATACGTTTGAACTGGTCCTTTGTTAAGTGTGTCCAAAAGAAGCCTGACTCAGCACACTCCTGCTACAGTATAGTGATCCGTAGCTCCCTAACCTTCATAGCAACCACTGAGACTGGTTGTGCACCTTGTGCATGAAAGAGTGAATGGCCTGGGATGGCACCTGGTGAAAGATCTGGATGGGTGCATGAATCAATGAGCAAATGGGAGCTTGCCTTTTATTTGCCATATAGCATGTCCGCTATACAGTTTGTCTACATAGAATTTAGTTTTCCAGAAATGATGCTGGAAAGAAAGAATGCAAAATGCTAACATGTTTATCTCTGGGTGGTGGGATTCCGGGAAATTTTTTTCCTTTTGAATTTTTCCTTTATGAATTTCCCAAATCTTCTATAAGGTATATGAATACCTTTTATCATCAGAATAAGTAAAAAAAAAAAATCTCTTTCTTGTTCTGACACATTTAACTATTTCTTTTAAAAAGAATTTTTGACTTCAACTGCATTTTTACAAAGACATTTGTTTAATCATTTCTTAAGACTCAGACTGGAAACCACATAATTAAGATGTGAAGAGGTTTTATACATTGGCAGTTACTATGGTCTGGATATCTGTGTTCCCCCTGATTCATATGCTGAAGTCCTAACCCCCAAAGGTGATGGAGTGAGAAGGTGGGGCCTTAGGGAGGAGGGTGGAGCCCTCGTGAGTGGGATCAGTGATGTGAAGGCGTCCCACAGAGCTCCCCAGCCCCTTCCGCCAGGTGAGGGCACCACCAGAAGGCTGCGGCGCCAAGGCGAGCCCTCCCCACACCTGGTCTCGGACCTGCAGCATCCAGAACTGTGAGCAATACATTTCCGTTGTGTATAAGCCACCCGGTCTGTGGTTATGTGGTTTTAGCAGCCCCCAGGGACCAAGACAACAACAGTTGAACACTGATAATTAGATGTAGTATATATTTCCCTTCCATATTTTCTCTTCATATAATAGATATATTGTTTTTGGTGGGGTTTTTTTTGTTTGTTTGTGTTTTAATCCTCACCCACGGATATTTTCCCATTGATTTTTAGAGAGAGTGGAAGAGGGGAAGACAGAAATATCGATGTGAGAGAAACACATCGATTGGTTGCTTCCTGCATGCACCCTGACCAGGGCCTGGGCTGGGGAGGAGCCTGCAACCAAAGTAGATGTCCTTGGCCACAATTGAACCCTTTGGTCCTCAGGCCAGTGCTCTATCCATTCTGCTAAACTGGCTAGGGCCACATAATAGATTTTTAAAGTCCTAGATTATCTAGTTCATGTCTAGCTTCTACTGAGAGCTTCCCCCTTCATTCTTACTTGCTATGCTCAGGAATATGATCTATTAATAAGCTTTTCCTATTTGTGTAGAGAACCACAAGAAAAAATAGATTTTTTGCTGATCTGATCAAAATAAGGTATAATTTTGATTCATTCACACCAGGCGGCTATTGTTATGTTGGCTGGTGTAATTTTTTTTTAAATCTGACAATCTAAGGGAAAAGAGGTTGGTGCCCCTGACTAACCAGGTATTGCATGTTTTGAAAATTCTTGCAACACACCGGTGTGCTGAGGCTCATTGGTTGAAGATCACTGGTTTAGAGGAACAAAAATGATCAGTATTCAGATTATCATAAATTCAGCGAATTTGGGGGCAGGGAAGCAGGGGACATTTTGGGTTTCCTCTGCACTCGGA
>NW_005871857.1:190388-206408 GCF_000147115.1 Myotis lucifugus
ACCTTAAATAGAATTATAAATAATAAAAGTAGAATGTGTTACTGTGGGCTGAACTCATCGTCATGCGAGTAACTATTATGGGATGTGTTGCAGGCAGAATAACACCTCCTCCTGAAAGATGTCCTCCACCTAACCCCCCGGACTGATTTTTAACAAAAAAAACACCTTGTGGGGCGAAGATTACCTTTCAGATGTGGGTGAAGAGATTTTGATGGGAAGATGACCCAAGTGGACCAGTGTCATTACAAGAGTGGGAGGCAGTGCAGTTAGAGTCACGGGAAAATGTGAGGATGTGACCACAGAAGCACAGAAGCAGAGCTCAGGGAGGAGAGAGGATGCGATGCTGCTGGAGACAGGAGACAGGAAGGGTTCTCGAACCAGGAGTGCAGGCAGCCTCCGGAAGCTGGAAAGGCAGGGAACGGATGCTCTCCCAGGACCTCCGAAAGGAACCAGCGCTGCTGTCGCATTTTAGATGGTGACCTCGAGAACTGCAGGGCAATAGAGCTGTGTGCCTGGAGCCATTAAGTTTGTGGTCATTGTTACAGCAGCTACAGGAGACTGCCAGGCAAAGCTCAGGGTGCTAAGCTGCAGTGAATTTCAGATCATCAGCAACAACATGTTTTCTTTAAGTATGTCTCATCTGTTCCTAGTATTGCCAGGGATATGTTTGTACTAAAAAATTTCTGGTTTGCTCATTCCAACATTCTTGCCATAGCTGAGACTGGTTCTGATGTTTGCTCTGTCATTTTGAACTGTATTTTTTGTCTTTTCGTATGCCTCACAATTTTTTGTTGAAAACCAGGCATCGTCTATAATAATAAAAGCATGATATGCAAATGGACCCAACGACCGAACAGCAGAATGACCATCCGGATGAGCACGCTATGACACACACTGGCGTCAGGCCAGCCAAGGCGGGTGCGATGTGATTGGTTGGGGTGGGGGCAGGGAGGGGGGCTGCCATCGCCCCATGATCACTCAGCAGAGGGAGGCCCAGGCCACCGGCTGGCTGGCGGGGCAATCAATTGGGGAGCTTCAGGATCACCCCAAGAGGGAGGCTCAGGCCACCCTCTGCAGGGCGATTGATCAGGGAGGAGGGGGCACTCTGGGGAACCAGGGGTATGTGGTGGTGGACGCGGGCAGCGCCAGGCCAAGGCGGTGCAGGTGGGGGGCGGGGCCGGGGCTGTGAAGCCGGCAGCCAGGGGAAGGAAGGCCTACGCTTGCACGAATTTTGTGCATTGGGCTCTAGTGTACAGAGCAAAAGGGCCTGGGTCACATGGCCCTTAGTGATGTGCTGGTAAGTGTTGGGGCAGGGACGTATTCTGTAGTCCTGTGATTTGCTCTCAGTCCTTAGTGAGCCTGGGTTCTTTCTTGGTCTGTGACCTTTACAAGCTGTTGTTAGTCTCCCCAGCCCACTCCTTAGGCTGAGACAGGAAGTCGGGGGAGTAGGGGTGGTGTAGATGAAGTTGGGTCTTCCTCTTCCCCCAGGTCTGTTAGACTCTGGTAAACCCCAGTCTGCTGCGCTTTGGTGAAATAGATTCTTAGGGCAGATCTCGTTAAGAAGGGAGTGCTCTGGCCCTGTGTCAAAATGATGCTTTCCCTTCCCTTTGCCAGAGCATGAGGAGATCCCCCCTGCCCCCATCTTCACTGTGAGAGCCTTTTGGAGATAAAGCTCACAAAGTGTGGGAGCTGCCCTGTGAGTCTCCCCCCGCCCCCCAACTGGAGTTGTAACTGTCTTGTCTACACTGAACCTCCAGCGACTAGTCCATTGGGCTTGGGTTTCCTGGCCCTGGCTCATGGAGAACTTTCTGTGCGTGACCTGCTCTGGTGAGCTGCGTTTTCTGACCCGCCACCTGCCTCCTCTCCAGATCTTGGCCAGTGGTCCGTCCTGCGACCTCACTTCTGTGACGGGTCTAAGAAAAGCTGTTGATCTGCAGTTTGTTCAGTTTTGCCCCAGTTGTGTGGACAGGAATGACCATCTCCAAGCTGACTGCACGCTGGGCCAGAAACTGGACGTTGCATGAAGTGAACGCCTAAGACTGATCCTCTTATTTAACAAACATGCATGTAACCCTTACCGTGGTCAGATCCTAACGTAAGCACTTGTAAACCATCCATCCCAATGGCAGAGCCATTTTACGGATGGGAAAGCCCAAGGCACAGAGGGACTGAGCGGTGTGCTGAGGGTCCTGCAGCCGGGAGTCACAGGAGCGGGACTCGTACCCAGGCAGCTGGGCTCAGAGGACTGAATTCAGGGGAGGGGAATGTGGTCAATCATATTGTGGTAAGTTTACACGGGGACAGATGACTACTAGATTAGTGGGGTGACCACATTGTAAGGGGTTAAATCACTATATTATACACCTGAAACTAATATAACTATTGTATACCAGCTATACTGAAACTTAAAAAAAAATTTTTTTTTAAAAGAGACTGTATTTATAACCACTACACTATGCTGTTTCTCCTAAAGGGGAAGTCACTTCTGTGCAGAGTGGATGAGCTTCACTCTCACACTGAACCAGCTCATTCCTTTCTCGGGGAGGGTGGTGGCCTCCTCTCTGGAATGCTTTGTGATTGACATCTATTTAGAGAGGGAGGCCGCTGTTATTACAGGGCCCGATCTCCATGTCTCGTCCTGAGGCCTGACACGCAATTAGACGTACAGTCAAGAAGTGGGGCTCATTAGTGCAGAGACCAGGAGGCCCACCTGGGACCCCAGAGCTTGCGCACAGGCAGGAGTGAGATCGGCGCGGAGCTCTTACTAAAAGCAATAGACGTTGCACGTGCACAAGTGCTGTTGGCTCTTGATTGAGAGACAGACTCTCACAGAATGTGTCATCAGAACAACCACAGCCATTCTCCTTCAGCCCCGAAGCCCAGGCTGCTGCGTCTCTATCACTGATCAGCTCTTTATTCAAGTTACTTTACTCGTTGTTTTCCTGCCCTAAAGGTGCCCAGGAAGGAGGCTGAGGTTGTTTGAGAAGCAGCCGCTGCAGCAGAAGTGGGCAGGTGCCAATGATGCGGACTCTCTGAGGTCACAGTGGGCAGCCGAGGCCAGAGCTGGTGTCGGGTGGGCCCGCCTCTTTAACAAGCAACGCGGTGTTATTCCGAGAACGGAAGTCAGAGGTGGGCAGCCACTGAGCTGGGCCCCCTGGTTCCCACCTCCTGGTGTCAGGGCCTCTGTGATCTCGCCCTTTGAGTATGTGCCTGTAACCAGTAGATACGTCAACACTGACAGGATGGCACCCCTGGCATTAGAGTCCAGGAGGATGTAACTTCCGTCTTGCTAGAAGATTCTCTCCCTTGTGGCTTTGATGAAGCAAGTTGCTATGTTGGGGGGCCCACCTGGCAAGGAACTAAGGGTGACCCCCAGCCAACAGCCATGTAGGTACTGAGGCCCACGATCCACAGCCCACACGGAATTGAGTGCAGCCAATGTCACACAGGGGAGTCTGGAGACAGCCTTCCAAGTTGAACTTCCAGGTGAGACCCAGCGGCAGCGGACATCTTCCCCTGCGGCCTGCCAAGAGGCCCATCAGCAGACCCGGCAGCTGCGCCTGGTTCCTGGCTCAGACACAGATGGTGCGTGTGTGTTGTTTTCGCTGCTGAGAAGCAGTGGGCAGCGAGCGCAGTCTCCAGCACCAGCTCAGCTCTTTGGGGGCTGCATTATTTCTGGAGTTCTCACTTCACTGGCCTATTCCCAGCTTGTTGTCAGTGCAAAGAAAATCTCCGTTTGCATTCCTGCACCTCCAAATCCACCAGGATGCTGCTAAAATCTTTTGGGAAGGAATTGGAAGCACATTAAAATGCCAGATGGGTAACACTGAAGTGTGCTTTCTTTAGTGACCAGGAAACTTAAATGGCCTCTAGGAAGTTGCCCGAAAGAGAAAAAGTATTTGTATCTCAGGGATCTTGCCGTAGTTGAGTGCTGCCGGGCTAGAACTGTAATTTCTACCACTGGGAGTGTAAAACGCAGGAGAAATGACTTCTAACGTTCGAATGGAAAAGCCTGGAGCAACTTTGCTTTTCCTTTAAAAAAACAAAACAGAACACCACAAACTGAGCCTGCAAGTAGTTTGCTGAAAGTCATTAACAAACAAAATTCCATTCAGCAATGGGCTTTTTAAATCTGATCTGATAGTGTTATCTACGGGAAGAATGCATATCGGAATCTCAGTTATGAGTACTTATCTGTAAACAGAAATACCGGTGTTGATTAAAAGCGGACCGAAGGGAAGATTGAAATGAATAGAGATTATAGATTATGGCTGATGCTGCCGTTTTTCTTTAACTATTGTTTCTGATGTTACTGATAAAGATCACATTGTGTAAGGAGTAAAAATCTGTAAGAGTCCAGTCACTTCTGTAAATATTTTCTGCGAACCCACTATGTGCCGGGACAATGCAGTAAACAAAAGGGCCGGAGTCCTTGAAGCTTACGTTGTAGAGACGGTGGAGGACAGTGATCTACAGAGAAGCAACGACTGACGCCTGGCTGTGATGAGCGATACAGAGGAGAGACAAGCCAGGCGGTGAGAGGGGCAGGAGGTCCCTGTGCGGGCGGCATAATCCGGGAGCAGCCAGTCGGATGAGCACATCTGGGAAGGGGGGCTGAAGGGTTGAGTAAGTGGACTTGAGGATTCAGAGCGATCACCCAGGCTGTGAGCAAGGTGACTGGAGACAATAGGTGACTTTTTGAGGTTCTTTGGTGAACACTTGTCACACCTGCACATGGTTTCATGAGTGGGAATTTAATGGATGAAGAGGCCAGGCTTGGCTCAGATTCCAGCTCTGCAGTGTACTAGCCTTGGGCAAGTTGTAAACCCCTCTGAAAAGAAACAAAAAATGAACAGGCCTCAGCCCATATTTAGCAATAATAAACAGTACTGTTCTTACTGAGTTTCCTCTATTACAATACTCTTTTTTAAAATATGTTTTTTATTGATTTCAGAGAGGAAAGGACAGGGGGGAGAGAGAGAGAGAGAGAGAGTAACATCAATGATGAGAGAGAATCATTGACCGGCTGCCTCCTGCACGCCCCCTGCTGGGTCGACTCCACAACCCAGGCATGTGCCCTTGACCAGAATTGAACCCGGGACCCTTCAGTCTGCAAGCCAACAGGCCAACGATCTATCCATTGAGCCAAACTGGCTAGGGTTCTATTACGATATTCTTTTATTTTATTTTATTTTATTTTATTAACAGAGGAAGGGAGAGGGAGAGGGATAGAGAGTTAGAAACATCAATGAGAGAGAAACATCGATTCAGCTACCTCCTGCACACTCCCTACTGGGAATGTGCCTGCAACATGCCCTTGACCAGAATCGAACCTGGGACCCTTCAGTCCGCAGACTGACGCTCTATCCACTGAGCCAAACCAGTTAGGGCACGATAGTCAACACATGTCACTCTCCAGAGACACAACAGCATGCTTTTATAGATACGAGGGCTGTGTAGTCCTCAGATTTGCAAACTCCATGTCCTAAGTCGCTTTCCTGGCCTGTAGGGAACTTTCAGCACAGGAGCCAGACACAGCTTCCCAGGCACGTTAGGCATAACGTGCATCATTAAAGAGACGGTGGAGGACAGTGATCTATAGAATGCCACGTATTTTTTAAAATGTGATTTTGTAGGGGATCATGCAGGGGCTTTGAAATCAGACAGCCATGGTGAGGGGGATCCTGGCCTGGAGCCTGAGGTGTGGGCCCATCACTCACCTCTCTAAATGAGCTGTGAAAGTCAACACTCATCCCAGCCCGTCTCTGGGATGTTGATACGCGTTAGCGCAGTTAATCTTCACAACCCCTGTACAAGGCAGGTTCTGTCTTCATCATCCCCATTTCACAGCTGAGCAACACGAGGCAGAGAGCCCGTGGCTGCCTCAACATCACACAGCCGTGTAAGCGACAGGGTCAGAACCTGACCGGATGCTGCCTGGTGCTTCTTGATGACAGTTTCTGCCTCAGGTAGCACGACATTGAAAGAGGAGGCCATAAGCCCTCAGCGTAGTGCGAGACACAAAGAGCTCCGTCAATATTTGGTGAATGATTGACTATGCAAAGTCATAGTAAATTATGTCACTGTAAATCGAATACCTGCATACTATTACGGCTAAATAGTTCAATTATTTTCCACCTTTTTAGGGTCCCTGTATTCCATCAGCCCTGTAAGCCCATTAGTCTAATGACCTGTTAATAACCTATTTTGATAGGACATTGGATTACCTGGCAAAATGTGTTTGTACCGCGCCCCTGCTGGCTCCTGCTGGTCACCTCTTACATCTCTGAGTGCTCACAGACCGCCTGTGTGGGGAGCTGGTGGAGGATTTTGCTGGCAAGCTCATCTTCTCCGTCTTTGCATTTTTAGAACTTGGGGAGCTCCCAGCCCTCTCTGGATGGGAACCTGGCTCACGTTACTGGTGATGGAGACCATTAGAAATAGTCTGCACAGTTTCAGATTTTTATTAAAGTAATGGGTTGATTACATTGTACTAACAGAGCATTTGAATCATACAACTCGAAACCCCTATTTCAAGCCCATAACTGTGTCAAATTGTGGGGTTGATCCAAGATAAAATAAGATTACTCATCAGTTAGAAGAAATTTAGCTAGGATATGAGTCACACAATCTCACGTTGTTCTGTCCAAGTAAGTTCTATTTCTTTTAACTAAACCATATGTTTTAAAGAATAAAAAAAAAGTGGTGTAAAATTTTTATACATTGAAACCCTTAACCAATCAGACCTTTTATACATTTGCATTTCTGAGTTTTACTTGAACTTTGAAATAGGTCGGTCATTTTCTTTGCAATAAACCTTTCCAACTGCATTTTTCCTTAAGTAACTTTTGATCACTTAAATATACAAGGAAATTAAGCTATGCATATTTTTATTTTGTTCTCTGTCTAGATCAGTGATGGTGAACCTATGACACGCGTGTCAGAGGTGACACGCGAACTCATTTTTTTGGTCGATTTTTCTTTGTTAAATGGCATTTAAATATATAAAATAAATATCCAAAATATACGTCTTTGTTTTACTGTGGTTGCAAATATCAAAAAATTTCTATATGGGACACGGCACCAGAGTTAAGTTAGGGTTTTTCAAAATGCTGACACACCGAGCCCAAAAGGTTCGCCATCACTGGTCTAGATGGTTTGTCTAAAGCAAAGCTAGTAGTAAAAGTTCTGAAATATTAAAATGCATAGTCCATGATCTTAAATTTTCCAAGGTCAATTGAGTTGTTAGGAAATGAGAATTAAACTTTATGACTTCATTTGGTCAAATTAGCATTTCATCTATAACTTACATTTAAATGATAATTTTACATCCCACTGGGAGGTTTCGGAGCAGGGTCCCTCTGAAGTGGATTTAGCCAACGTCACAGAACCTGAAGTCGCCCCTCCCTGTCCTCTCTCCTCTTTGCACCTGGCATGGTGGGGGCAGCGGGTGAGCAGCAAAGGGTGGGCGGAAAGAAGGAAGACAGCAAGCAGACCCGAAACCTCCCAGTGGGATGTAAAATTATCATTTAAATGTAAGTTATAGATGAAATGCTAATTTGACCAAATGAAGTCATAAAGTTTAATTCTCATTTCCTAACAACTCAATTGACCTTGGAAAATTTAAGATCATGGACTATGCATTTTAATATTTCAGAACTTTTACTACTGGGTGGGTCTCAGAGGAATACTAACCTGCTATGTGAGGCTTAAAGTCTGTGCACGTGTGTGAGCATGTCCGTGTGTCTGCATGTTTGTGGATTTTAGATGCAGTTACGCCTCCTTGTTCTCGGAAACCATAATTGGGTCTCTTACTTGACTTAAACGTCATTTGACATCATTTGTCTGATTTCGATACTTTCCCTGCGACTTCATGACCTTCCTGGAATCCTCCTCTCCCTGGACTTGGTGACCCGATTCCCCCGATCTGTTTCCCGTGTGGCCATTCCTTTTCCGTCCCTTTTGGGGACCTTCCTCAATTTATCTCGTAAGTGTCAGAGTTTCAAGAGATTCTGACCCAGAAAGTGTCTCTTTATCTCGCTGGTTCCTCACTGCCACGGTTTTAATGGCCAGCTGTGTGCTGATGACTCCCCAGTGTCCTGTGCTACCCCAGGCCCTTCTGGACTCTGGGTGTCTCCAGGTGCTCTGTGGACATTGCAAACTCACTCCTACCTTTCTCCCAAATTCCTTCTTCTTTGTGTTCCTTCTGTTGAACAGAAACCCCGTGGTCAGTCAGCCAGGCCATCATTCCTGACGGCTTTGTCACCACACCCCCCCCTCGCATGAATCACCATGTCCAGTGGAGGCCACCGACTAACCCCTCAGCCACCGACTAACTCCAGTCCCATCGCCATGGCCACAGTCCACGTCACCATCGTCTTCTGTACATGATTGTGTCAGCCTCCCAGTCTCCATTCATTTTCCACGTTATGTGTGATGCTCCTAAAACACACACCTAACCGCGCTGCTTTACATACAACCTTCCGTGACTCACCACGGCTTTTCGGATAAATCACAAACTCTACACCAGGGGTCCTCAAACTTTTTAAACAGGGGGCCAGTTCATTGTCCCTCAGACCGTTGGAGGGCCGGACTATAGTTTTTTAAAAAAAAACTATGAACAAATTCCTATGCACACTGCACATATCTTATTTTGAAGTAAAAAAACAAAACGGGAACAAATACAATATTTGTATTTGCATGTGGCCCGCGGGCTGTAGTTTGAGGACCCTTGCTGTACGCCGTGGTTTACAGGGCCTCATATGACCCAGTCCCTGTTGATTTCCCAGTCGCATCTGTAAACACTCCCGTCCCCATCTACTCTTCAGCCTCATTGAATAATCTTCATGACTCAAAGGCTCCAGGTATGTCTTAGGGTTCTCCCCCAGCCTGAAATACTACCTTTCCCCGCATTTTCTGTCTGGCCAACTCCTAACCATTCGTCACGCGCTCAGAGAGAGCAGGGAGTCTTTCCTGAGACCTCAGACTGGTGAGGGCCCAGTGCTCCCGAGGCACCTGGGGCAGACACTGCGGGCCCGCTGGCCTGGCCGTGTCTCTGCAGGGTCCAGGGGAGGATCTCCGTGCTTCGCTGTTACGCACAGCCCATGGCAGGTGCTCGGCGGTAATACTGACACAGGAGAGCGAGCAGGAATGGGACGAAGCTGAGCACGTCTGCCTGCAGCCTCAGGCCTGGCCACGTCACCCCACTGTCGCCTTGCATCCCTACTGCGTCCCAGGCACTGTCCAAAGCAGCTTCCAGACATTTAACTTTTTCAAAAATCCCAAGTAGATGAGGATTTTGATTCAGCTTCCAGACATTTAACTTTTTCAAAAATCCCAAGTAGATGAGGATTTTGATTCTTGGATAAAAAATTGATTTCAGAGAGGAAGGGAGATGGAGAGATGGAAACATCAGTGATGAGAATCATTGCTCAGCTGCATCCTGCACGCCTCACACTGGGGATGGAGCCCACACCCGGGCATGTGTCCTGAACAGGAATTGAACCACAGCCTCCTGGTTCAGAGGTCGACCCTCGGCCACAGAGCCACACCGGCCGGGCAAGGTCAGCTCTTTATTAATGTGATGCTTTCCCCTCTCTGTTAGGGGAGCCGTGAGTATACACTGTGTCTAACAACGTAGGTCATTGATCATGTTTTGCAAAAAAAAGGTACCAGTAAAACAACTACAACAGCCTTCCAATTGGAGCCTCAGGTTCTCTGAGACAAATCACCAAACACCGTCAGCCTCTAAATTAGAAAGTCATTTTACCACACATCCTTGTTACGAGAAAACTGTCCAACAAAATTCTTTTCCAGAACCTTTGCCAACATTATGTAGATTATGTAAATCTTCAGTGAAACTACCCTCCTTTATGCAAAATAGTTCAAAGCCGTCCTGAGAAGGACAGATGGTGTTTTCATCGTCTGCACGCAGATGAAGGACACCACAGTCAGCCGAGGCACCCGGAGCAGCGGCACCATCACTCCAGGCTGCTGCCGCCAGCGCATCAGGAAATGTGTTCAGCCCTGGCCGTAGCCCAGCTGGTTAGAGCGTCATCCTGCTACGCCAAGGTTCCAGGTTCGAGCCCAGTCAGGCATGTACAAGAATCAGCCAATCCTATATAATAAAAGCCTAATATGCTAATGATATGCTAAGGCCGCTCAACTGCTCGCTATGAATTGCACTGACCCCCAGGAGGCAGACAATCGACTGGTCGACCAGTTGCTATGACATGCACTGACCACCAGGGGGAAGACACTCCCACCAGTAGGTTAGCTTGCTACTGGGGTCTGGCCAATCGGGACTGAGCAAGACAGGCCAAACACACCATGGAGCTCTCCTGCAGTCCCTCCCTGGCTGGCCAACCTCCTGTGTCCCTCCCCGGCCCCGATTGTGCACTGGTGGGGTCCCTCAGCCTGGCCTGCGCCCTCACACAATCCGGGCTGAAGGACCCCCTCCCTGAGTGCCCGAATTCCGTGCACTGGGCCTCTAGTGAATGCATAGATGAGTGGAACAACAAATCGATGTTTCTCTCTGAAATCAATCAATGAAAAAGTGCTCATACTTTTTAAAAAAATGTGTTCAGAATTGGGAAACTTGCAGAATCCAAACAGCCACACAGCGTGTTTAGCCGTCCAACGTGTATTTCACAGGCTGCTCAGTGCCTGTTTTTCCACAAGAGAGTCAATATTTTGATAATTGGGTTTCAGAAGGCAGTTTGAAACTACTTTTCACAGAGATGTGTCTGTTGATGGCTTTATATTTTTATTTTTTAAAAGGAGTTATTTTTTTATGTTTTTATTGGTTTCAGAATGAGGAAGGCAGAGGGAGAGAGAGATAGAAACATCATTGATGAGAGAATCATTGATTGGCTGCCTCCTGCATGCCCCCTACTTCGGATGGAGTCAGCAATCCCAGCATGTGTCCTGACTGGGAATCGTTGATGTTCAACCACTGAGCCACACCAGCTGGGCTGTTGGTGGTTTTAAATGGCAACACTTTCAGCTTTGTCCTAGAGTTCTACAGGCAGCTGATTAACTTTGTGTAAAAGAAAGCACAGGAAAGAATTATATAAAACTTAAACCAGTGAACGTATTTGAGTGGTAGAAGTTTCCCCTCTTTGTGGAAATGCTATCTGTGGCGTAGATAAAAATCAAGGAGAAATACTAGGTCCGCCTAGCCACTCAACCTGGGGGAGCGAGAGGGGAGGCAGACTCCATCATCGGCTCCTGTCTATCTGGACTCAGAAAGCAGCCCTGGCCCGGCCGGCGTGGCTCAGTAGTTGAGTGTCAACCTGTGAACCAACAGGTCACTGGTTCGATTCCTGGTCAGGGCACATGCCTGGGTTCCGGGCTCGATCCCTAGTCGGGGCGTGCAGGAGGCGGCAGCCGATTGATGATATTTCTCATCAATGTTTCTACCTTCCTATTCCTCTCCCTTCCTCTCTAAAAAGCAATTAAAAAAATAAATAAATAAAGCAGACCAGCAGGAGGTGGCTTTACCTGGGGCCAGACCCCTTAGGCCAGCGGTTCTCAACCTTCCTAACGCCGAGACCCTTTAATACAGTTCCTCATGCTGTGGTGACCCCCAATGTCATTGTTACAAATTGAACATCATTAAAGCATAGTGATTCATCACAAAAACAATATGTAATTATATATGTGTTTTCCAATGGTCTTAGGCGACCCCTGTGAAAGGGTCCTTCGACCCCCAAAGGGGTCGTGACCCACAGGTTGAGAACTGCTGCCTTAGGCCGTGAAGAACTGCTCACTTGGTGAGGACCAGTTAAGAACTGCTCACAGTAGCACGTGGTCTGCCTGGTCCCTAGGAGCGGAGCCCACGGACAGAAGCAGGAGGCAGGGGCTGCGTTCCTCCTCCTCCCCTCCCTGTGGGTGTTCCAGCCCAGGAAGAACCAAACCTGGACAGCTGGACAGCTGGAGGGAGGCAGGAAGCTTGGGAGCAGAGCCAGTGTCAGACCCCATCTGGGGAAGCAGAGCCGTGTTGGCAGTGGCATTGGGAGTGCCAGGTCCTGCAGAGCCGCCAATACAATAGAGGACTGGGGGGGAGTGGGGGGCGGCAGACGGGGACAATGAAAGCGCATGTCCCAGGAGGGCTGGGAAGGGAGTCCCGAGAAGCCCGCAGAGATGTGACAGCGGGTGCCTGCGTGGTGGGAGAGTCTGCACTCAGCCACGACGTGAGGTGGGCGGGCCTGAGGACTGTGCCCGACACCAGTGACCAGCTTCACTGCAGCCAAGGCAGGCTTTGTCCGAGCCCCTGAGCCCACCGGGAGGTTTGGAGACCGGGACAGGGCTCCTTGCCTCTCTGACACGACAGTCTGGACGCAAAGAAGCCACCGTTAGACTAGCCAGGCTCTGGGCTGACTTCGGGGCCGAAGACACTTCTTGGGTTCCAGGGGACATGTTGGTAGAAGCCCAGGGACCTCAGGCGGATGGAATAGCCCCATGAGGCAGACGTGCCCCCTCAGCGAGAACGTGGCTAAGTGGGAGCGGGCCTCCCGCAGGAGGGATGAGTTTCAATAGTTAGCACGTGGCTCCTGACCTGCAGTTCACTAACACAGCTCGCCACCCTCCATGCGGACCTGCCCTGACGCCCGGCTCACGGCACCTCCATCGCTTACTCCCCAGCCCTCCTGGCAAAGGCATGGCTCCACCCTTGGCCTTCCTGGCTGCCCCATACAAGACACCGACCAGAAGGCCTTTTTCTCGGTTTCATCTTCCAGGCCCACGTCATTCTGCTGGTGTAGGTCACTGTGATACACACAGTATTAAGCCGTGTAGCCCTTTTCCACATTCTGCGGGGTAATCGTTATCTATGTCTTTGGTCTCTGCATGCAGTCTTTCCTACACAGAAGGTGACAGGTCCTCACACGCGTCTTTTCCTGCTGGTATTCCCTCTGATGCATGAAGGGAGAGCTGTGGGCCGTGCAGAGTTCACACCAAGGGTTTGCGTTTTCTTGGTGCCTGAGACAGTCCATATGCAGTCAGACCTTCACCCTGTCTGCTGTGTGAGAAGAGTCTGGAGGTGGCTTTGACCGTGACTCATCTTAGACAAGCTGCTTGACCCCTCTCACCATAGTTTTACTAACATGCTTTCCAGATCAAGATTTTTATTATGTGACAGTGAAACCAACCCGTCCCGAAATCACTACTGTATTATGTCTCTCCCCGCCCCCGCCCCCCAGTCTTCTGAAATGTAACAAGAAAATGTATCTGAAGGAAGAGTGTTGATGTAATTAAGTTTGAAAATAACTCCGAGCGGGTCTTTGGACTCAGAGCGAGCTCATCTTCGAGAACAATTCAGGAAGCCGCGCTCGCGTCTCTCGCGTTGTTGGAACGGAATGTGCGCACTTTGCAGAAAGCACTTGGTTCCTTAAATGAAGACTGTACTTGGGGTCAGATTAGATCGTGTAGGTCAGTGGTTCTCAACCTTGGCTGCACATCAGAATCACCTGGGAATCTTTTTTTAAAATCCTGATTTCTGGGCCTCATCCTCCGGAAATTCTGTTTCTTTGTTACTAATGTTGTGGCCCCACCCCATAACAAAGAAACAGAATTTCCGGAGGATGAGGCCCAGAAATCGGGATTTTAAAAAGATTCCCAGGTGATTCTAATGTGCAGCCAAGGTTGAGAACCACTGGTGCAGGTGAAAGGGCCCTGTTAATTGGTCCACAAACAGATGTCATTCGTATCATTAGTTTCCCAGAAGCGTCCTGGTGACGCCAAACTGCCAACGCACAGGAAACAGGGAGCAGCCTTCCTGGGAACAGCCTTCCTGGTTAGAAAGAAGGTGCAGGAGGGAGCAGGGTGAGGCCAAGGACTGTTCTTCGGAGAGCCGACCGCCCACACCCACCATCGCGGCGCATGGATGAAAGCAGAGAGACGGAGAGAGAGAAGCCTGTCTGTAGGTCCTGTGTGCATTGTTTTACATTTCAAACGTTTTATTTCCAATTCAATTGTGTTGATTTTAAGAAACATTTACAAACATTTACTGGGATAGTTGGGGTCCCATCACATACACTTTGCACCTTGCGCCCCTAGACACTCCCTTGGGCCGATGAATGATTCCAACCAAGGGCGCAGATGAAGGCAGGTGTGGGGGGTGGGGGGGGGGGCAGAAGCAAGCAAGCACTCTGGGTGCGCCTCAGGATGTTTTTATCACAGTCCCCCTGAAAGCTTTTTGACAAACTGTTCCTTCCAAAATGCTTTAAATTGACATCTAAACATTTTTATGAGAAATTTAAATAGTAGCAAAGGATGTGGTTACGGCATATTGCAAGTATCTATACTTTAAAGCTGTTTTATCACCGCAATGGTATAAGGACCACGGTGATCGAACTCAACCTTTTAAAACATCAGTAAACAAGCTCCTCCCCAACACTCAGGAACTTCATGCAGTTCCTCTCTCTCTCTCTCTCTCTCTCAACTCCCGTCTCTGTTCTGCTCTCCGTAGCGTCTTACCTCACGCATGGGCTTCAAGCTTTAGTCTATAACTGGCACCTTCTCCTGCTTCTCCACCTCAGACGTGTGTTCGCTAACCATATGCGTGAAGCAGTGTTCTGGGTGGACTTAGACGTACGTAATATACACTTGATTAGAAAAGCGTTGCCGAAACCAGTTTGGCTCAGTGGATAGAGCGTCGGCCTGCGGACTGAAAGGTCCCGGGTTCGATTCCGGTCAAGGGCATGTACCTTGGTTGCGGGCACATCCCCAATGGGGGGTGTGCAGGAGGCAGCTGGTCGATGTTTCTCTCTCATCGATGTTTCTAACTCTCTATCACTCTCCCTTCCTCTCTGTAAAAAATCAATAAAATATATTTTTTTTTAAAAAAAGAAAAGCGTAATTATGTATTTGAAAGACAGTTATTATATGCCTGTTGGTTGGCACAAATACCAGAGCGATACCCAGAGGCGGCACAGAGCAGGATGTACCGGAGCCTCCCCGCCGGGAGCCCGCAGCGGAGCGGTGAGACCTGCTGCTGCTGTGCCGCCAGCGGGTGCGGGTACCTTGAGTTGTGAAATAATACTGAGAATCGCGGTGAGCATTTATTCCGCGCCGGCAATGTTCCCGGCTCTTTACATGTGTCAGTCTGTTCACCCTCACAACAACCCAGTGTCGAGGGAACGGTTATGACCTCCATTGTGCAGACGAGGTCCTTGGGTCACAGCTGAGGTCACCGAGGTCACACGCTGGAGGCGTGCAGCCCCCCGGCCACGCGTTTGACGTGCCTGGTGTAGAGGAAGACGTTTTCATGCAATAGTTCCCTGAAGAAACAGGGGTATTTTATCCCGAATATACTCCACCAGCTGGAGAGCATAATTCTGACATCTTTTCAAGGCTTATTTCACAATATAATGTTATGCTATTTTAAAAATTTTTAGTGTGTAGCATGGCTTCAGAAACACACTGGCACTATGCACGCATTACTCTTCAGACATGATTACCGACAGTTCATCATGGAATGATGGGCAAACAGCTGTCCTCTACGTTAATATTCTGCTGGTGTCGAAGTGGGAAGCAGTGTTGTCGCATTTTTTTCTTAGCGGAGTAAGTCTGCAGACCTCATTAGAGAAGAGCATGGCTACTGAACAGGACACCTACTGCCCTGGCATTGCAATACTGTCGTGAAATAATCATTGTGACGTTCAGGGAGGTATAAAACAATGGATTGTCAAGTGCTTGATAGCAAAAACACTCAGTCTCTTTAGGATGAAATAATCTTTAAGGTAAGATCAATCTGTGTTCAAAATTAGATGGGAACTACCAAAGCCTTTCCCTGGGCGGGGAGAAGAAAGCTTCGTTTTAAGCCTGTGCCATGAGCTTGACTTAGTCTGGAAGAGAAGACAGGCAGGGCTGCAGCCCCTGTGCGTGAAGTCTGTCTTCAGCGGCCCACCCGGAGGTCTGACCAACAGGGCAGCTTTCCTCACCCTCTTTCTTACTTAGGAAGATGCGGGCTTGCCCAGAGAGGTTGAGGAGTTGTACGTAATACTGGGCGGGGGTGGG
>NW_005871858.1:0-6273 GCF_000147115.1 Myotis lucifugus
GGCAAACTCATTAGTCAGCAGAGCCAAATATCAACAGTACAACGATTGAAATTTCTTTTGAGAGCCAAATTTTTTAAACTTAAACTATATAGGTAGGTACATTGTTATTAACTTAATTAGGGGACTCCTAAGCTGGCCTTTGCTAAAAATGTCCTCAATCTGATTGAGGTACGTTCGCTGAAGTCAACCCTTTCCAACTCTCCCATCCACACTGGTCTTGTATACTTGTTTCATCTATCTCCTTTCGTTCATCCTCTCTATATGTCCAAGCCATCTCAACATACCTTTCTCAATCCTCGACACTACATCTTCTTTCACTCCACAACGTTCCCTAAAATTAACTTAATAAACTTTACTTGAAGTTTTAAGTCAACTTCGCACGGTACGTGCGCACCCGCACGTGGTATTTTGTGGAAGAGCCACACTCAAGGGGCCAAAGAGCGTCACGTGGCTCTCGAGCCACGGTTTGCCGACCACTGGCCTAGGGAATGTTTTTTTCCTTTTCCTGCCCTGTGGCTACTGGGAGCAGCTAGCTCCTCTCAGGAAAAATGGCCATTTCGGTTTGGGGGCCTGTGACTACACCCTCCTGGCTGTTGCTTTCCAGGTCTCCCTGCAACACTTCCCACCCCAGTCTCTCCTCAGGCACCTCGAGTCCACATCTCCCTCCCTGCCCCAAAGCCATGGTGAGCAGCTGCAAATGAAAACTCCTGTCCTCTGGGTTAAAAAAACAACAAAACAGATGAAAGGAAACTGTGGCTTTCTCTCTGACCAGCTCTGGTCTGCTGTTTCCAGACTTGGCCGTGGCCAGCAGCCCTGCCGCCTTTCACACTGGATGTTACGTGGGCCGGGGGTCTGGCTCTGGTGCTCTGGGCTGTGGAGCCCAGCCTGAGTTCTGGGCCTTTATCTTCTGAGGGAACAGCCCAGCGCTCCCCCTCACTCTCCACCTGCCACCTGCCCCCCTGGAAGCTGGGTCAGCTCCTCCCCTGACCTCCCCCTTCTATGGTCTCCAGGTGTTTTCTGTCCTTCCTGGATAAGTCTCCTCCTCAGCTGGACCTCAGCTGGTAATTCCAGGTGCATGTTCTCCGATTTAGTCATATTTCCAACTGGGCCCTAGGAGGATGTGCACAACAGTTCTGCCTGATCAACCACCATTTTTCTCCTCCCAGTCACTACTATTTTTAATTTTCACCACAAATCTGTAAGGTGAGAGTTGGTATGCCCTCATTATATATGAGAAGCTACAAATCAAAGAGAGAAAGTATCTAGTCCAATGTCACCAAGTTCAGACCAAAGATAAAGGCAGGGCCTTTCCAGCAGCTCATCTAATTGCCCACGAACACTTTCTAGTTTTTTAGAGTGCGCAGCCACACTGTCATTTATTTATTTATTTATGCCAATTAACAGCACAATGAAATGCTCCTCACAGCAAACAGAGTAAGCAAATTTGAAAGACTCCAAAATACCAAGTGTTTGGAAAGTGTATCAAGAACTCCGCACCCCACTGGTGGCGATGGAATTTGGCACTTTGGAGAACAATTTGGCATCTTCTAAGTCGAATGCAGCTCTGTTGTAGCCCAGCTAGTCCACTCCTCCTGCGTAGTGTGTGATGTGCATAGATGTTGACCACAATGTAGACATTGACATACAGACAAACAACAAAAACCGAACAATCTCCACTTGAGAGGACTAAAGAGGAAGGAATGTCACTAGGGAAAACCATGCTCTTGGAAGAGCAAGAATATGGAAGTAACATTTAACAAAAAGGTCACGGAACACAGAGACATTTGCCGGTAGGACTGAGTTTGGAGCACCTGTGGGAGGTTTGGAACGTCGGGGGGAATGGGTGATAGTCTTCCAGTAAGGACTTAGGAGCTGGGTGGGAGGAGGGAACTGGGAAGCTTGAACTTGGTGGTGGCTGAAGAGAAAGGGGTGCCCAAGGGTAGTATTCTGTAAGGTAACCCCGGAGAAGCAGGGTATCATTTGTACTCAGAGCTTCCGCTGGACTTGCCTGGAGGTAGTGCTCAGAGCCGGCCATGAACAGATCACAGACACTGAGACACTCCCCCTTAAATCACGCTGTGGGCAGAGCTGAGGCTGAGAGCGGAGCTCAGTTATGTGTCCTTGGTACTGCCCATGTGTACTTTTTGAAACAAAGCCAGGGATATAAATGAATTGCTTCTAAATTTCATCTTCCTAAGTCAAGCCCATTTTCTTAGTCAGCTGTCTTTTTGATAGTTTAGTTTTTGACTTGCTAATGATGTGTCCTGATTTCACCTGGTAAGGGCGTCATCAGCAGAGTGTCCAGCTGGGTTAGACCAAAGAAGGCCCCAGCACCAGACAGGTGGACAGAGAAATGGGGTAGCTGCTCCACAGCCTACCCTGCTGCCGTCCTCCCTCTGTGGCTCTGTAGGGCCATGTTCCTCCAAAGCAGCCACTGTCAGGAGGCCCCCATGCTGGGCCCTGCCCAGGCCCAGCCCTCATAACCTGTTCCTCCCCTGCACTTTTAACCCTGACCTGATGTTCATCCTAGGATACCAGACCAGCCCCTCTAAACACTCTATATGTCATCCTTTTCTTTAAATCCTCACCTGAGGATATATTTTTATTGATTTGAGAGAGAGAGAGAGAGAGAGAGAGAGAGAGAGAGAGAGAGAAACATCAATGTGTGAGATAAACATTGATCTGTTACCTCCTGTATACACATCCACCAAGGATCAAACTCGCAACCTTGGTATATGCCCTGACTGGGAATCGAACCTATAGCCTGTACGGACGATGCTCCACCCAACCAGGCTGTTCATCCTTTTTGATGTGTCATCATTGTCCCTCCAGGGTCCTGACTAATCTCCCTTCACAAGAAATGATAGCACATTAGCACTGGGCACCACTCCCTACTTCCTTCCCCCCTTTCTCCAAATGGCAGAGAGTTGCATTATTATATTTGGTTCTTCTCTCAGTTGATTGTCTTTGTAACTCTCAGCATGATCCTTAGGGCAGACAACCTTGATGCCATGGACATCTCAGTGCCCTCTGTGCAAAGTGGGAATATCCACATTCTTCCCCTTCCCTCCACCCCCCCTCCCCCAACCCCCTCTGTCAGCCAGGACTTGCGGACCAGGATTTGTAAATTGTCAATGTTATCAAAACCTGCAGTCAGTGATCCTAGTTGTCATTTGTTTTCTACAGGCTTATTTGGAACCTGAATACCAGTTAACCATGGTTTTGTGTGGTCGCTGAGGAACCGTTCCCATTGCAGACCCAGTGGTGTGGGAGGGTTGTGTCTCCTGTTCTTGGGGTCTCCATTTCCCAAAGGAAAATGCACCCCGACTTGTGGTGAAATGAATGATCATTTCTCATACTTCATCAGGAGCTCAAAATCATGCCACATTGGAGTTGGCTTCCTATTCAGACCATGACTTATTTGTGTAGTTCTTTGTTTGCTTTATTGGGCTTTTAGTCAACATTTCTTTTTTCCTTGAGGGGTAGCAAAGTACGCATTGTCACCACATTTTCAGGAGTATTTAGTTGCTCAACCCTCTTGCCTCCTGCAGCATATATCCCTCCTGACGTTCTCCAGCCTCCAGAACTAAGGTAATGCCCTGGACCCTCCCTGCCCGCCCTCCCACCACACCCACCGTCCCTGGACCCGTGGCTCCTCTGGCTGAGCATCTGCCTTGTTCTGATGGATTTTTATTCTCCAACAGCTTTCTTCTCTGTAAGAAGTAAACGTTTTTAGTCTTTACATATCCAAAGACATCTTTATTCTTTTTCCTAAGACCATTGATCTTTTAGCCAAGTACAAGATTTGAGGTTCAAAGTCACCCCCACTCCCTGGACCACTCTTGTCTCACAGCATTCCATGCACGGTGTGAGCTCTGAGGCTGTCTGACTTTATTCTTCTGTGGAAGGCACCCCGCCGCCCGCCTGCCACCACCAGGCTCTGAAAGCCTTTAAAAATCTTCGCTTTATCATTGTTGTTCTGAAATTACATAATGTGTAAACACCGTTTTTAAGGTCCTCCCTTCCAGTCCGTGGTCCTGAGGTTTTCTGCAGCCCTGCTGTTTCCTTCTTCTCTTTGCTCTTCCTCTTCATAAAATTTATACGTAATTTTCTCCCTTCCTTCTTTTCTGTTCCCTCTTTGAGAAATTCATAGTAGTTGGCCTTTCTATATCATCCTTCATTTTTTCCCTCTGTCTTGTCTTGCTCTTTTCTTATAATTTCTTTGGCCTTAATTTTCAACCTTTGGATTGAATTTTCATTTCAGCCACTGTACAGGAATTCTTTCTTATTCTTTTCTTTTTCTTTTTCATAGCACACTACTCTGATTTTATGGTTTTAATATTTTTTCAAGTCTCTGAGCATATTAAAGTTTTGCCTGTTCCTTTGTTTCTCTTAAGTTCCCTTCTTAATTGCTTGTTTCTTTTACTAGGTCAGTGTGTCCCTTTTTTCACCCTGGCCCTTTCTTCCACGCTCTCGTTCTCCTATCTGACTTGGTTGTCATATGCAGTCATCTCTCCACACCCCCTGATGACCTAAAGGATGCTCAGGGGCTTCCTCTTCTGCCATCTGAATCCGCTGGCTCCTGATCAGCCCGTCACCTGGGAAACTCCGGCTGAGGGGCCTGTTTTCAGGATGGCATTGTTTCTGCCTCAGGGGGAGCTGGAGGGGGCTTCCTGACAGCCAGATCCCAGCAGGAGGAGGGCTTTACTAAAAGAGGCTCCGCCCAGCACCAGCAGCCTTGATTCTCTTGCAGTTTCTTTATCACCTTAGAGACATCCACACATTTTTGTCCCTAGAGGCAACTTCTGTGGCCAGCTTGACATTTTGTACCCAAAGGTGGGGAAGTGGGGATGAGTTCCCCCACCCCAAATGGATCCTCCGCCAGTGTCCTTATATTCATCCCCCCTGGCAACCCCCGACTCCCACCTGCCGCCTCTGAGCCCAGAGCCCTGTGGCTCTGACAGGCTTAGCCTTTCCACTCTCCACCCTCCAACCCCCTATCCTCCCCCCCCCACGCACACACACATTAAGGCTACCCTGCAGCCAGCCTCCCCCAGGCTTCCTCTAGGCTGGAGCCTCCATCTCTTTATTTCTTCCCCTTAACATGCTCTCCACCCCATCCAGCCTCCAGGAATTCTTGTGTTTTTTCTTTTATTATCTATCCATTTAAAATATAATTGTAATGGCCTGTTGAAAGGCAGAAAGCACAAAATAGGCTACTAGTAAGTCTACTGTCTTGAGCTATACCGTACATTTGAAGGAACTGATACACGAGAACACTAGATGAACACACCCATGATCCTGTGGCCTGTGCATGGCCAGTCCCATCTGTAGGTGAGCACAGTTACATCTGGTTGTGACCATGGCACACTGTGTGTGCATATGTGTTTGTGTGTGTATATGTGCTTGTGTGTGTGTGTTTGTGTGTGTGTTTGTTGTGTGTGTGTGTGTGTGTGTGTGTGTTTCACAGCATGGTTTTACAGTTTTTCTGAGTGCTGGGAAGACTTAGTCTTTATCACCTTAACGAATGAGTGAGCCTCCATGGGGCACCTGCACCAGCCTTCAGAACACATCTCGGATGTCCGTGTCATTAACCTCATTTGCATTTGAGAATATGTGGAGGCAAAGTCCCTTAGCAGAGTGGCGAGTGGTGAGCCAGGAATGAGCAGTCGTGTGGCCACATTTCCATCCCTGCTCTCTCCTGGCTTAAATTACTCTGGGGACTAAATGAGACAAAATATGTGGAACTCACAGAAAAGTCTGGCATATGAATTACCGTTCCCGCTCCCCCTTCTTGGTCACAGACCTACACACCCCTCTTCCTCTCTCCTCATGGAAAGAGGACAAAAGCCACAGCAAAGCTCTCGGGAGGAAGTGGCCTCCTTCCTGCAGGGGACTCAGAGTTCAGTTGGTAGCAGCTGAAATTCGAATTTAGTTCAGTTTTCACACCAACAACTTGTACCCAAAGGAGAAGGGCTGTGATCCAAACACACCTGCCTGGAAGTTGGCAATCCACTCGCTAATTAGTGAGATTTCCATTTCTCTCCATTTTGATGGGAACATTGGGGCAGGGCTCGGCCCAGCAGCTCCCTGCCTGCTTCCCTGTGTCTCCAGCCCTCCAGCATGAGTCGCCCAGGCTGAGCAGTGGCACCAGGGACGGGCTCCAGGGCCTCCAGGCTGCACAGGAGGGAAGCGAGGAGAACTGGCAGAGCTTTGGGTTTGGACAACCCTGGGTCATATTTGAGCTGTCACTGAGGAGCTGGGGAGCATGAG
>NW_005871858.1:7171-8241 GCF_000147115.1 Myotis lucifugus
CAACAACATGGGACGTTTTGCCTATGGTCACGTCAGACTTTCCCAGACCACCTCCCCGGGAGTTCCTCCCGGTCCCTAGGCCACTCCTCTTTCCCCAGGGAGACAGTGGGTTAGGAGGAGGCCAGAGGCTTAAAGATGTGCCCCTGGATGAGGTGCCCCTGGAAGTTAGGGGCCCCGGGGTAGCTCTGGCTCTCACAGCCTCATCAACCTGGCCCTCCTCTGTGCCTGCACGCTGAGCACCAGCCTTTAGCAATGTGCAGAGAAAAGGGGCCGGGCAGTTCAGTCCTGGCTGCAGCACTAGGCCTGCTGCCTCTCAGCCTCAGCCCTCCTCACTCACAGCTTCTCCTCAGGAAGACCTGGTGCTGCCGGGGAGGGAGGGGCTCCGGGCCAAGGCTGCAGGGCCTGAGCCCCAATCTCTGTGCTTGGCTTCCCTGGACCCGCCTCCCATGCCCCATCGCACCCTCCTCACCCACAGTCTGTGACAGGCTGTTGCTTCTCTCCACACCTCTTAAGATATGCATAGCCACGATTTGGTTTTCTTTTTTAAAATTCATTTTTATTAATTTCAGAGAGGAAGGGAGAGAGAGAAAGAAACATCAATGATAAGAGAAAATCATTGATCAGCTGCCTCCTGCATGCTCCCTACTGTTGATGAAGCCCACAACCCGGGCACGTGCCCTTGATCTCTTGACCGAATCAAACCCAGGACCCTTCACTCCACAAGCTGATGCTCAATTCACTGAACCAAGCTGGTTAGGGCCACAATTTGGTTTTCTTAAAATCTGCTGACTTTCCAATGGATAAGTCAAACTATGCCTCTGTACTCATGCACAAGAACAGGAAAAAGGTCCAAGGAAAATACGTTCGCAATACACATGAAAAGGTGGTGTTGTCTTTTGTGTATAAAGAGTCAAATCTATATATATATAAAGCCAGTGTCCGTGACGACCGTGATGACCAAACGACCGCTCACCATGTGGTGCATTGAGCATTTCTTGGTCCCTATCCCCGGCCCATGAGCGGGGTGGGGTGAGACTGGGGACTGGCGAGCGGGCTGAACGGCTGACCTC
>NW_005871858.1:8708-12188 GCF_000147115.1 Myotis lucifugus
CGGGCTGTTAGGCTGTTGGAATCACCAGCTCCTCCCCAGCTGCTCAGGGGCTCAGGCCTGAGGGAAAGCAGATGCCGGCGACTTCACCTCCATGCATGTGCGCCGGGCCGATCACTGATGGAATGCGCTGCCCGCTCAGGGCCACTCACACCAGGGTGGGTAGGTCGCAGGTGTGCCCCACAGCTTCTGTCAGCAACTCAATCCCTAGCGGCAGCGGCAGTGGCAGCAGCAGTGGCAGCACCCGCATGAGTGGCCCCAAGCGGGCAGCGTGTTCCATCAGCGGCTGGCCCAGCACACGTGCATGGAGGTGAAGTCGCCGGTGCCTGCTTTCCTGCAGGCCTGAGCCTCCGAGCAGCCCGGGATGAGCTGGTGGTCCCAACGGCCTGACAGCCTGGTGGCAGAGGCAGCTTTCGGCCTGGGGACTGGCGATCGGGCAGAAGATGGCCCTGATCGCAGGAGGCTAGGCCCTAGGGACCCTACCCGCACGATTTTGTGAGCTGGGCCTCTAGTAAATTAATAATAAAAGCATTAATCATCCCTCTGACTGAGGAAACAGCAAGAACAAAATATTCACCTAAAAGAACTTGCAATTTATAAATGAGCATGACAGTATACTTAACCTTGCTAGTAATCAAGAAAGTGCAAACAAATAATTTCAAATGTTTGTCATCTACATAAATTATTTTTTATTTAAAATCTAATGCTTAATTCTGACAAGAGGCTCTGAAGTGAGCATTGGTACATCTCATCATTGATTGCTGAGAATATAAATTGCTGCAGCCACAACCCAGGAATGCATCCAAGTTTGAAACACTCCTAACCTTTGACCCAGTAATTTCATTGTTGGAACACAGGCTAACAAAAAAATATGAAATGCAGATATTTACGTTCACATGCTTTATTACAGCACAATTTAACTGGCAAAGGAAAGGAAACAACTAGGTAATTAAAACAAATTAAAGAGCTTCTACACTTCCATGTGGGAAAATGGTTGTGGCATAATGTTTGCTAGCAAAAACCCAGCACTCAAAATCATACATTCAGGAAAATCTCAGTCGTATAAAGCAAATGTCCCAAACACATACGCCAGCTTGAAATAAACATCCCTATTGTGCTGGAGATTATGAGCAGTTGTTGGGGTTTGTTTTTCTTCTCTCCACTTAATTTTCTACACAGAGAGCACCTGTTACTTTGATGAAGGGCAAAAGTCTTAGAGAACCCACCTCTGCCTGGAGAGCTCACAGCCAGAAGACAGAGCCCCTCCCAAGAGGGGGCAGCCGTGGGGGTATTGGTTGGGGTCGGGGGCTAAGGCAGGAGGGATCCCCTCCCCTGGGCAGCTCCTGCCTGCAGTGCTGGGAAGGAGCACACAGTTCCCTGGTTCCCACCACACCTCTCACCCCTGGAAGGCTCAGCAGCTCATCCCCGCCATCCTGCGGCCCCACGGAGCCGCCAGCGCTGTCTCAGCCCTCCCTGCAGCCTCATCGGGTTGTCACTGCTGCCACCCAGTCTCCTCACTTTTAAAAATGGGCCTTGACAGTATCCTCTTTGACGGTCTTCATGGGAATTAAATGAGACAAGAACTGTTTTATTGTTACAAAATATAGCTGAGTTCTTTCTACTCCATTAGTAAATACCCAACACACTAATAATGCATTTCCGATAAATATAAGCTAATTTTTCTTAGAAATACTTACCTTCTTAAAGTAGCCTTTATTTCTGTAAAATTAGACACTTCCATGGTTAAATCTCCTAAAGTATATCAAACATTTCCCTACTAGTTAAACTATTCACTCAATGGTGTTTACCTTCTTTTCAGAACAGCCTGAGGTCCTTACTGTAACCCAAGGGCTCCCCTGGTGAAGAAGGGGACCCCCAGCATAATACCATGAGCCCCATGTGCCAGGGAAGACATTGTGTCATCCCATTAATTAACTCCTATCTGATGTACTGCTGCTCACCACAACCTCCCCTCGCAGATAGCTCCAGTCTCACAGCTGAGGAAATGGAGGCTCAGAGAAGTTCAGTAAAATGCTGAAGGTTACCCAGCTCCGAGGCAGTGAAGCTAAACCCAGACAGAGCCCATGGAGCCCATGGAGCCCCGACGCCTGGGCCCCTGGACTGCCCGGCGCATCGCACCCCATTCCTGGCTGGGGCCCAGAGGCTTTGGCTGGTAGTGAATGTGACTTGGCTCTTAACCTCTCATCTCTATAGCCTGTCGAGCTTTAGACTGTGGTCAGTTACTTATTTGGTTTTGGCGTCCTCTCTCTAAGGAATTCTTGTTATGTTTTGGTGTTTTTAACCTGTCCTAGTCCGAGAAGTTAGATAAGTGAATCTCTTCTGATTGTCTAAAGGCCAATGGGCTGTCAGTGAGCCTCTGAGAAGTCCTCCCACGGTGAGCTGGGACCCATGAGGACTTGCTCTTGGTCACCCTGTGGCTCTTTGACTGCCTTCCAGCTCCCCAGCTGCATTTCTGATCATCGAAGTTGTTTAATTTATGAACTCTGACCCAAGGGATATTATTATCCAACACAGACCTACATGCATGACAAAGCAGATGTGAAACTATTGCAGTCACTGTTGCCACTTCTTCAAGCGGCTTTCCTACCCCACCGCTGCTTAGAGGCACGTCTCTGTACAACTCTGGATTGGAAGAGTTCTTGTCTCCATGTCACAGACAAGGAAAGCAGACGCCTCCGTGCACAAACCCGAGGTGACCACGCCTGGCCAGGGGCGCTCTGCCCACAGTTCCCTGGCAGTCCACACGGGCATGGCCAGCTTGTAAGTTTCCCAGAAGATTTATCAGCAATCGCGGTGCTTCATTATAGAACTAAAGAGACTTATGAACTCTCTCCCACTGTCAGACAGTCCTCACAATGATGCCAGAGCTGGCCCCGCCAAGGGGGGCACTGGGCAGGCACCTGCGCTGCACACCTCCAGGGGCAGCCTGCTGTGTTCGACAGGACAGTCCTCCCACAGACACACACCTCGTGCTGACAACTGGCACCGTCCCCGGGGTTGCAGAAGGGAAGGGGGGTTCCCAGCAGTGCGTGGAGGACTGCTGGGTAAACCGCATGGAAATCCCCACCCACAGGGAGGCTCAGACGTCAGAAGGGAGAAGTACAGGGTGTCTCCTGGGGCTGCGATTTAATACCAGGGTGACATGTGTAAGGCCCCTTCCTTTCTTTGCGGGGGGGGGGGGGGGGGGGGGGAGGGGGGGGGGGCGGTATAACCCCTTTTAACCATCCATGTGGCCAAATTCAAAGGGGGGGTTTCCGTTTGTTTGTTAACCGGATTTTTTTTTATTTTTTTTTTTTAATTGATTTCAGGACAAATGAAAAAACAAAATAAAACCCCTTGGCTTTTCCCCTCCCATTTTTTTGTCAAAGAAGACTGGCCCAAATGGCCCCGGGTAGAATGAGAAAGCGCACCTCAAGGGCTCCCCTGGGGAGTGGTTTCTGGTAAATTACAATAAAAAAAGCG
>NW_005871858.1:12972-15981 GCF_000147115.1 Myotis lucifugus
GACCGCGTCCATCTGTTCTCCCCTCCCCTCCGCCCATTAAAACTTCCACACTCTTCCTCTTTCCACCTTGGCCGGGGGGGGGTGTGGACTCTCGGAGGTTCCCTGATCTTGCGCGGGCTTTGCCACCGCTGCTCCACCCTGACGATCGGCAGTGTGCCCCCCACCCCCACCAAGGTGCGCGGAGTCCCGTCTTGAGCCCCAACCTTGGCGCGCGGACAGTGCGCCCCGGGCCTGGAGAGGCCTCCGCACCCCGCCATCGCGTCTTGCTCGGTTTGTTTCTTTGCGTGCCGGTCAGGAAGTATCCGACAGAACTTTCCCCTAAAAGCATAAATAAGTGACCTCCTAGGAGAAGGGGCGGAGGTTAAGCAGCCCAGAAAGAGTCACGAGCTGCGGCTAGGCCGCCGGGCCGGGAAGTGGGGCTCGTTTGGAGAAAACGCCGGGTCAGCCCACCGTCCTGTCTGGTTTGGGACGGGACTGAGAGATGGCGAGGGGAGCTCGCCTCCACCAGGACTTCAGTGGTTTGTCATTTCCCACGGCCTGTTTCTTTTAGAAACCCGCGCGTTCTGTTGCTGACAGGAAACCATACACCCTGCGACTCACTGGGAGGCTGTTCAGAAACATTTCTGGGCCGTCCCACGCCTCCCCTGGGCTGTGCAATAAAAAACGAAACGTGTATTTATAAAAAGAATGAACGTGTATCCCTCTTACCCCAACACTGGCCAAGTCATTAGAAGCTGTGAAGGAATAAGCATTCTGGATCAATAATGTAATCATGCCAGGTCATTAATATGGTAACGATGCGGGTATTGGTGACACCCGCTCCTTTTGTCTCTAAAACCCCGGTGGCCGAGGTGGTGTGTGGCCAGGTCTGTGTCTGTGTACTGTGGGCCTCTGTGCGCGTGGCTGGCTCAGCTGGGTCCGGGCACACAGAGTGGGGTCACAGTGGGAGCCTGGCTGCTGTATTGGCATCATGTGTGCCACCTAGTAGCCAAGCCACCTTCTTAGCCACAGTTTTATCATCTGCAAAATGGGAATATAAAATATTCCTCATTGGGCTGTGAGAATTCAGTGTGTGTCCGTGGCTCAGCACAGAGATCGAGGTAAACAAAGTGTGAGATGAATGTCAGGCATCTTTGTTCGGTTTGAGACTCTGGATCTGTTCGTTCACGTGTGTCTTAAAGTGTATGTGCGTCAAGAAAGACACTGCTGAGCTCATAGGAGGCGGGTAGGATTGAGGGGACAGAACCACTGTAATCATCCCGGTCAGGTGCTGAGGAAGTGCAGGCCTGCGGACAGGCCATCTGCAGAGGCCAGGCTGGCCTGCCCCAGAGCTCAGCCCGGTCCCTCCCCCAGCAGTGCTCTGGAATTCAAGTTTCAGACCTTGACCAATGGCTGCAAACACCGCCCTTCTGGGACGGATGGGGATGCAGCCCCTACTTGCACACCATTCCAGATTTCCCTCAGGACGGGATTTCTGGCAGGCTCTCGGCTGTGGGGGAACCCTGCGGCCCTAGCTCTTGCTGCTAACTCAGGCAGGATGTCTCGGTTTACATCACTGTTCCTCAGAACCTGAGGTTAGAATGGAGAGGACCGCTACCCCCCTCGTGCCCCCTCCCCGCCAGCCCCCCCTGCCCAGACCATGCCTGCCCTACCCAGCTGGGCTCCCAGCAACAGTTATTGCAAATGAGTTATGTGCAGAAATCCATTGCCTTGCCCTTGGATGAAAGAGGTCAGCGCTCGTAAGGAGATGGCCAGGTTTGGCAGCCTGTGTAGAATGTGCTGCCTCAGTCGGAGCAGAAAGGATCGCATCTAGAGCCAAATGGAATTCCACCTCAGCCATTGCTCTACCCCTGCAGACACGGGTGGAGTAGGGAGTCACGTGGCAGGGGCACAGCCAGCACCTGGGCCTTTCCAAGGGTGCCATGTCTGGGCAGTTATCTGGGGGCTTGCCGCGGACCCTGGGAAACAGGTGTGTAGGGAGCGAGCCACCCGGGTTTGCAGTGGGAGCGCCTCAGCCCATCTACAATGAGCAGGAAGAGGCCTCTTACCAGGCAAGCGGGGAAGGCTAGCAAATCAAGTCCCTTTGCCTCTTTGGGAGTCCAATGCCATTCTGAGGCCCCAACCGAAATACCTTCTAGAAACTGAGCAAACACCGTGGGCCAGCAAGCACAAGCTAAAAGCTGAACAAACAAACCTGAACAATGAACGAAGAGCGAATGCTGGGAGAGGACACCTGCTGCCCCCGTCCGGGCAGTCACTTTACTGCTTTATCAGAATCCTCCCAGGAGCACTGCACGGGCACTAGTCTACAATTACTTTTCACTCTACAAAAGGAAACTTATCTTATGTGCTCTGCCTCATCTTGGTTTTTTCCTTAAGAATAGGTGTTAAAGATTACACCAGTTCCTCCTCAAATGCCCATTGGGGTTGTGTACAGTCTTTGACTTTTTTCTAACCAGACACAGTTCTGCCACTCTACATATAAGTGAGTTGTACATGCATGTGTTTGCATACCTTCAGGATAAATTCCCCCAGAATTTAACTTCTGGGACAAAGACTGCGGTAGCTTTAAAATGTTAATAGATGCTGAAAATTGCCCTCCAAAAGATCACGTGATTACGAACACCACCAGTAGCCAATGAAAGGTGCCCTGACAGGTGAGGCTGGGCAGGGTTTTGTACCCCTAGAGGACAGTGTATTTCTTTTTCAGGGAAAGCACCTCTTTATGGCCTTGGCCCGTGGCCTGTCAGGTTCCCGCCCCCGTGGGAAATGCCCCCACAAGTTAATGACGTGTCCTCCCTCGCATGGGGAGCTAGCGGTAGAGCAGGGGCCCGGGTCCCACACATGCTGTGGAGTCACCTGGGTTGGCCCCGCTTCCAGCCCTCACTGGCTTTGGGGAGGTCCAAAATGCCTCCGAGCCTCGGTTTCCTCGTCTGTACATGGGAGTAATAGCAGCGTCTTCACTGGAGTCACCTGGTGGATAAGGAATAAAGCTTGGCTCCATGCCCC
>NW_005871858.1:21320-23872 GCF_000147115.1 Myotis lucifugus
TTACTCTCTTGGCTTTTTAAGGTAGGAAATCGGGCTGCTCATCAATTATAAGTTTAAAAACAAGCTTTCTTTGCCCGGTGTCATTACTGGGGAAGCCGCTCATGTTCCTGTAGAAAGATGCACATGAGACAGGGGGAAGGATGAAGGGAGGTTCTTTCCAGAGCAGGATGATTTCAGGTACCCAGGGGACCCCCAGGTGAGGGCGTGGAGACCATTCAGAGGGAGGCCTGGGCAGAGAGAGCGATGGGACCTTCGTGGAAAGAGGCCCCGCAGAGGGTGCCCAGGGAGCTGGGCAGAGCCTGCTGGAGCTGCACTGGTCGCTCTGGATTGGGGGCAGGGGCTGTGGCGTGGTCTTAGCCCAGGCGCCAAGGGCAGGCTGGTGAGTAGCGTTGGGCTACTCCACACCCTCTGGGATACACATGCACAGGGATGCGATCCTGTTCATGCCAGTTGGCAATATTGACACTGACGTTCAATGAGGTTGTTTCCCCAGGGCCTCCCTGGGCATCCTGGCACTGCCCAGCCTTGAGCCAGGCATGTCCCTCCACCTCCGGGACACAGCAGCTCCGTGACGGAGGGGCTTGCCATGACCCCGTCCCTCTGCCCAGCTCCCTGCAGCCCTGGGTCCCCACTCTCCTGGCCTCAGAAGAAACAACCTTCCTTTGTTCACCCGCCTCTGCCACTTGTGCTGGCTCTGCCCTCTGCCAGCCCCCACCTGTTGGCCTAGCAGCTGCTATTGAAATGCTCAGAGAGGCACCCGGGGCCGCTGTGCCTGCGGGTCCTGCCAGCTGAGGCCACCCCCCACGCAGGTCCTCTCCGCTGGGCAGGCGGTGGGTAGCTGCCCCAGGGTCACCACAGGGGCACCGGGAGAGAATAATGCCCCACAGTTCTGGGGCCGCCTCCACAGAGCCACCCGGGCTGGAAGCTCTGTGGTAGAGCTCTCCCAGGCGGGGGCTGGGACTGCAGGCGCGTTACACTTCACTGGCACTTTCAAGTCGGTTTCCTGCCTTCATTCAAGAGCCACCCCCCTCTGACAGGGACATACACTGAAGCTCAGAAAAGCAACTTGACACGTGAGACTCACACAGGCAGGCGTAGGAGGTGGGCAAGACTGGGACGAGGTCTCTGGTAACCTTGGGTGCACTGTTGGTGCCACAGAAACTTGGTCATCAGGCTTTTAGTCGGGTTCAGGAGGGAGTGATGCTGAGGATGCTGGGACTGCATGTCACCAAAGAGAAGAAACTGTGACATTAACCCTACGTTACCCGTACCTCTCTGCCCTACACACACCAACATACGTGCACAGGCACTCACACACACAGGCACATATACAGGCATGGACACATACACACATACACATACACACATGCACACAGGCGCTCACACATGTGCACAGACATACAGGCATGGACCCATACGTGCGCACAGGCATACGCACACACATGGGAACACACACCCATACGCCCCTTACCACTTCCTTGCATTTCTCAGTGACAGACTGTGAGCCGAGGTTCAAGGCAGAGCAGTGCTCTCTTGGAGTCTAGTTTGGTCCGGAGCACAGCAGGCAGGTCTATGGGGCCTACTGACCCACCTCTTCCTCCAGAGGTAATGGCAGCAATGGAGGAACTGCTGCCTACAGCGTCATTGGCCTTAGGTATGCTTTTCAACTTTTCTCTCACCATCATTTCCCAGGTACCAGCCCACCTCTTCACCTCAGTCTGGGATGTCCGCAGTGTGCCCGGCTGTCGGCGCTGCGTTCTCAAAGCCCCTCCCTCTGTCTGGTCTCACCTGAGCCAGACCCCTCAGCTGTGTGGCAGACAGGGGCATGCTCACAGGTTGGGGGGGTTCAGCGAGCTAGTTTGGCTTATTTTAGGGTGGGGCCCAGCATTGCCTCTCCCTTGCATTTCCTCCTTGAACCCACCCCAAGTCTGTTGAGGCTGTTAATAAGTCGGCCTTCCCTCTGGCAGGGAGCCTCGCAGCGCACTCGGGTTCCAGGAGTTAAATTCTGGGGCACTTTCCAGATTTGACCCTACACAGCCCTCTTCGCTACCAGCCTATCACATGACAGGGGTCCTTTCATAAGCCCCAAGTTTCCAGTGACCCTGTGGGTAGCAGGTGACACAAGCCAGGTCCACTTCTGGGGCACGCAGTGCAGAGGGCCGCCTTCGACCCCACATCCAGGCTGGTGCCCTTTGAGTGTAATCCAGTGAGCGCTCCTGTGAGCAAGGGCTGCATAGGAGACCCGGGGGACACAGACTGTGCCTTCACAGGGCCTCCAGCCTCCTGCGGGTGGGAGCAAAACCAAGAACATCGGAGGCAAAGTGGTGCAAACGCCATTCTCAGCCACTTGGTACTCCAGGCCGGTGGCCACACCTGGCTCGTTCGTCCCCTCGGGAATGAAGGGACCTCTAGAAGAACGGCTTCCCTCCTGGGGTCCCCACTCCACAAAAACGGTGTCACAGCTACAGATTTCCACGGCAGTTATTTTAATCAGAAATGACGTTTCTACAAAATAAATTCTTGGATAAAGACTGAAAATATAGGCGACAGAA
>NW_005871858.1:25679-27800 GCF_000147115.1 Myotis lucifugus
CATTCTTCAATTTTTCTTCCTGCTCCTCTCTAGGAGGAGCAGAGGGAACCAGGCAAGGAGGCTCCACCTCATTTTCTATAAAAAGCTGTAGCAAACGTAATATTGTGTTCCCCATGGAAAAAACAGTTTGTTGAGGTAAGTTCTTTCCTGTTACTGAGCCTTTTTTAAGTTCTGACTAACTTTTTGGCAGGCATTCAAGATTTAATGTCCCTTTTCCAAGAAACCAAGGGTTTTGTTCTATAATATGCAAAAACTATAAGAGATTACCTTCTAAAATTTTAACTCCTTAAGCATGCAAATCAATAGTCTATAATAAAGTTTCTTACTTTTTAAAAGCCGAATCCTGCCCCATAAGTCTGGCGAAAGAAAACGTTCCCAGCCTACTTACAGCTCGTGACTTCTGAAGTTGATCCTGGGAATTGATTGCGGTGAATTTCCCCCAACTTTTTTCGGTGAATTTTCCACACCTTTTTTGGTGAAACTTCCTTTTTTTCACTCTAGCGAAGCCTTTACTTCCAGTTTTCCCATCGGGCGCCAGATGTTGGGTGTTTCCTTCCCATGTCCCGCGTGGGTCAGGGTTCAGGACCTGGAAGCAGAGCTGCACACAAATGAAAATGAAAGGACAAGAGATAATCTGAAATATTGGGAGACCAGGCGTGCAAGTCCAACTCAAGAGGAAGGACTTCCACCCTGCTCAGGCCTCACCAAGCTTTTATTGATCTGGAATGCATTCATAGCATAGCCCTTAGGCAGGCGACCCCTGGCAACAGGCAGACTAGCCCATCAGCAAGGATTTACATAATAATAAATGGGGGAGTAGTTTCAGCTACCACTGTCTGGACAAACAGAGGTGGTGCCTAGCTCTGACTTTTGTTAGGGCTTCAAAGGCACCCAGCCTTCGGGGGTTTCTGTCTATGCTTATCAGATAGTGAAGGCAATAAACAGTTTCCCACAGGTGGCCTCGGGATAGTGACCACCCACATTGGCCTCTGCGACCCTGGGGTCCTACAGCCTCATGGGGGTTCAGGCTGCAGTGGGCCCAGGTACAGCTGGACTCTAACCCGTAGCAGGTGGGCACGGACCTGGACAGTGTCCTGTGTTCTAATGTCACATGGGTTGAAAGCACAGGTTTCGGGTATGACAGACCTGTGTTCAAGGTGCACATAAGCCACTCAGTGGCCCCGAGCTTCTGGCCCTTAAATGCAAAGGTAGGTGAAGGCCCAGGCCTCGCTGGGGAAGCACTCAGCAAATGTTAGCCTGAGAGGAAGGAGAGAGACCCAGGTACACAGAGGCTTACATGGGGGCCTGCAACACAGGCCAAATTCAGCCTGCAACCTCCTTTTATAAATAAAGTTTTATTGGAACACAGTTGTACCCATTGTTTATGTGTCTATGACTGCTTTGGTGTAAGAAAAGCAGAGTTGTCACAAAGAACTTATGTCCCACAATGCCTAAAGTATTTACTACGTGCCCTTTATGAAAAACGTTTGCTGACTCCCTAGCCAGTTTGGCTCATTGGTTAGAGTGACGGCCTGCAGAATGTAGGGTCACAGGTTTGATTCCAGTCAAGGGCATGTACCTCAGTAGCAGGCTTAATTCCCAGTCCTAGGTTGGAGTACGCCCAGGAGGCAACCAATTGATGTGTCTCTCTCACATCAATGTTTCTCTCTCTGTCTCTCCCTATCCTTTCCACTCTCCCTAAAAATCAATGGGAAAAATACCCTCCGGTGAGGATTAACAACAACAAAAAAAGTTTGCCAACTTCTGACTTAAACCAACAGGAGAATTCTCATGGTTCCACTTCTAGGCCTGAGCCCACCTGGCCCCATTGCACCTCTCTTTGGGGACACCATGGCTTCACCAATGGACAAGAAGCCATGGAAAAGACCCGCAGCCAAGGTCAGGGACCCGGCAGCAGGCAGGGAGGCCCACTTGGGTCCGGCCGGGCACGGGTGATGCGCCTTGGTTCCCGTGACTCGATCTTCCCAGGCGGCCAAAGGAGAGGGTCCTCCTTGTAGTCTCTCTCTTGCCCTCCTGTCACTCCCTCTGTAACACAGGCACATGGGGCCCCACTGCTGACCAGCAGAGAGCCCGCACCTCAGCCAGCACTCGTGGGACAGG
>NW_005871858.1:28788-58536 GCF_000147115.1 Myotis lucifugus
CACACACACACACACACACACACACACGGAGGCGCCCCAATGTCAGTGCCCTTGGAGAGCCAGCCTTCAGTCTCAGCTCAGCTGTGCCCTTCAGGCCCACGTGGGGGTCTCCACATGCTGGGGGTGGGGGGTGCATGGTTGTCTGCCCTGAGCCCTGGCTGAGGACAGCCCTTTGCCTCACAGGCAGCCGCCTGGCTTGACTGTGTCCAAGTGCAAGGGCGTTGTATTTCTTCCCTCCCCTTCGTTCCGCGGATGGAAATGGCTTTCCCGCAGGCCTGCCTCTGATAAGGCCCAGGAGTGAGGACGGCAGAACTAAACCTCTTATCAGGCAGCTGCAGGGGACGCGGGGCCCGCGCTGGCAGGTCGGGTGCTGATAAGGTGGCCCTGGGCCCGGCCACTCAGCTGATTTCTGAGGCCCGCACCTGGAGCCCAACCCTCAGAATAGGGACCGCGAGGCAGGGAGCTTTCCTGCCTTGGACACCAAGGCAGGCTTCTGGTGGCCACAGGCAGTAGGACTGCGGGAGCCATTGGGGACAACGGTTTGGCAAGGAGGTTGATGGGGCAGCGGTCTCTACAGGGGCCTTCAGGCGGGGAGCAGGCGGGGGAGCTGAGCCTCCCACGGTGCATCAGGACTCCGAGTGGGATCTGAACCCGCTCAGGTTCCCTGGGAGGCACCCACTGCGTTCTGTGGGCAGGACACTGCGACTAGGAAATGGAAGGGCTTCTGATGTGTGACCAGGTTTGAAGCCAGGTTTGCTGGCCCCTTGGCTGCCTTCCTCCCTCCTGGGAGCTCTGATTGGAAGGAGAGTAAAGAACTGGTCCCCCAACCTCCACCCCGCACGCCACGCACACCCTATTTAAAGGCAGAAATCCTACCTTCAAAAGTTCGCTCCTTCTCCTTTAGGCTTGGGTCACTGTAAACTTCCTACCCTTAGGGTAGGGCAGACTGGGTTAGCTGGCTGGTTTTGAGCCTAGTTATCCAATCTGTAAAATGGGCCTCTCTGACCTTAGTTATCTAATCTGTAAAATGGGCTGTTCATCCCAGCTTCACAGAGCTGTGCCCAGTGCACCCCAGAAACCACAGGTGGAGGGCACATCACCACTGGCCACCAGGACACCATCACCAGCTCAGCCTCACCCTGGGTGGCAGGGCAGGGCTGGGCCGCAGTGGGCAGCAGCGGGCCCTTGGGTTCAGGTGTGGGTTTGTCCTCACTCTGTCGTTGGCAAGGGATGCTATCTCTGAGCCTGAATCGTCTCCTGCATAAAGAGGGGTGGAAGTACCTGCCTGGGATTTCAGCTGATGAGAGGCACCACAGACCGTCTTGTCCCATGGGAGCAGGTTTTGTGAGAAGCATCATCAGTGTGATAAGGTGCAGGGAAGCCCCAGCATGGAGCAGACCCATGAAAAGCAGCCAGCATGAGCCCAGCGACACCTGGCTGCCCTCCGCCCAGCCTCTTGTGCACACAGATGCGTACAGAGGCCACGGGCCTCCAGACAGCAACCTTCCCACAGGGCAGGGCGGGCAGGGCCGCAGGGCACCCTGCCAGTGGCTGGAACCTTTCCTGGAAGGTGCTGCCACCCAGAGGTGCCACAGGATGGTGCCGGGGAGGGCCCAGAACTTGCGGGAAAAGCTGGTGGCATGCCAGGGTGTATCTCCTACTCAAACCCCCAACAGCATCATGCAGGCGGTCTGCCCTGAGATGGAGACTGATCTCCAGGCCTGGGGTTGCAACTGAAATATCGAGAAATGTGACTCTCCCAGGCACCAAGGCTGGCAAATGCAGACCCAGAGAAAGGGCCGACTGAGGGCGGGCAAGAGGCCAGCCAGGGGCTGCTCAGGTGAGCTGGTGCCTGGGGAAGGCAGAAGGGGCTTCTCACATCCCTTCCCTGAAATCAGTAAGCGTGTCGCTGAGTCATTAGAGTCACGGGATAGCGCATGTAACACCCTCTGCAGTGTGGGAGGTCAGCACCGGAGGTGGTCTTGGCCACCTAGCACAGTGATGGCGAACCTATGACACGCAAACTCATTTTTTTGGTTGATTTTTCTTTGTTAAATGGCATTTAAATATATAAAATAAATATCAAAAATATGTCTTTGTTTTACTATGGTTGCAAAGATCAAAAAATTTCTATATGTGACACGGCACCAGAGTTAAGTTAGGGTTTTTCAAAATGCTGACACGCCGAGCTCAAAAGGTTCGCCATCACTGACCTAGCGCCTAGTAGGTGCTCAGGTGCATTGGTCTAGCGATGACTGCAGGTGTCTGGATGACTTCTCTGCTGCATTCTACTGAACTGAGGGAGCTTTCACTCAGTGAGCTTTTGATGACTACCTACTATGTGCCGGCCACACTGCAAAATGCTGGGACATCGGGAGGAAGACGCCCCTGCCTTTCCCGCAATGACAGGAGTCCGCTCTGACATGTTTGATGAGTCTGTCCCAGTGACAGGAGGTCATTCCCCCTGGAAGGGCAGAACAAACACCCCCTGTGGGTGGAGGTGGGCCCGTGTGGGTTGATGTGTGTGCATCTACCAGACAGGCCAGGAGTGGGCATTTCAGGCCAAGGGAACGGCATGAGCCAGCACCAGGAAATGTGAAATAGAGGGAGTCCATGTGACCTACATGGGTGTGACCCACAGGGGGCTCCTGTGGGGGCAGGTGGGATGGGAACTTGTGAGATGACAGTGTGGGACTCAGGCTGGCTTTGGCTCATGACCGGGAGTGCTGTCCTCTGGGTGTGTCCCTGCCAGGAAACTCCCAGTCTATCTGGTGAGTTGACAAAAGGACTGAACAGTCTGTGGAGGTGGCATATAATTTTTAGGACATATTTATACTTTTAAAAAGTGTTGTTTATCTCAAACTCAGATATAACTGGGTTCCTGCACTTTATCTGGTAGCACTAGGAAGAGGGGCCCTGGGCATGGGTGTTTTTTAAAGGGTCCCAGGTGATGCGAATGTACAGCCGGAGCTGAGAGCCATGAGCAAGAGGCTCCTGCTGCTGTAGCCGGCCCACCTCCCTGAGTCCCAGGCCAGGCCCTCACTGAAAAACTTCTGCGTAGATGGAGCACTGCTAGTCTCCAAAAGCGTGACTCCCTTCTCACTCATCCCTTCCACCCAGCTCACAGATGTCTCCCACAATGGTTGAAAACCGATTTTTACATAAATTTGAGAATCTGAAACATAGTAATTTTTAAATAATTTGAAAATTACTTTAAATAATGTAAGTGTGAAAGTGATTTAATAACTGAATATATTTAAATACAAAATAATAAATCATTATTCACAACCCTTCTTTCACTCCCATCATACTGATGTCTCTTTCATCAACTTGTAATTATACTCTTGCCAGAACCTCAAATTCTCTAAACCTCAAGACTCCCAGCCTTACCAGGTGTGCCTTCCTGGAGCCCCGACCTCACACCATACCTCCCTCTCCATGTCCACTATCCTCAGTTCTGTTGGTCTCTCATTCTTGGTAGCTCTCAAATGTTTTTTTAATCTTGGAAGAGAGAAGCCTTCCTTCCCTTCATCCCTGAATTACTTCAGAATTTCTAAAGAATCCTTTTTCCCCCCCTGTAATCTCTCACCTGCTCACTTCCCACAGAAGACCCAGCTTCTCTAACCTGACCTTCAAAACTCTTCATGGCCCATTATTCACCAAGCAGATAAATAGTAAAGTTTATTCATGATATTGAATGTGGTAGTGATGGTAGGAGAAGTAATAAGACAAGGAAAAGGAAGAGACGGAAATAAACTCAATATAGCTACTGGAATTAGTTATTCTTTTTTTTTCTTCCTTTAACTAAAACTGTAGCTTTTATATTTCCCAAAACACAATTCAAAATAGTTCTCTGAAAGGTGTAAAATTAAAAGAAAACCTGCATTTGTTTTAATATAAAAGCATCCATACTAAAAATAAGCTTATTTGAAATCTGTTAGACTATCTGGTTTATCTGGGAGACCTTAATCCTGATACTAAAATGGACCAACCCTACAGCTGGCAAATGTCTGTTTGTTTACTCTGTTTTCACTCTGTTGCTTGACCTGCTTAAGAAATTACACACCCGTCTGACAGAATAGAAAACCGTGTTTGTCCTTACCCTCCTGCCCCTAAAATTGTGTGTGAGATTTCAGACCTGCTCTTGAAGTGCTGAGATCACCGACGAGGAAGGTGGGCAAAGCCTCCTGGGTCTAGTGACTGCACCGAAACCTGGGGAGTGAGCCAGGTCACCACCCTGCTGGTCCCTAAACACCCACAGCTGCCCAGCTTCAACCACGCCCCCGCAAAACTCCAAGGTGAAACAAGTCGGCCTTTGTTGGCTTTTTCTGATTAGTCTCCAGGGCATTTGTCGCCTTCTATGAAAGAAACATTTACTTTAGATGGCAGTTGATTTGTATCAGGGGGTTTCACACTGACAGAGGAAGAGTTATGAATGTGTTCATGGTGCCTTTGCTTTTGAAATATTAATGTGGGGAAGTATCCCTCACAAGACCTGAACTGGGGCTGGGAGCTAGGGGCTGGGGCTGGGGAGATGGAGCAGCAGAGTGCCTGGTGACGTTGGGACATGGGTGTCATAGAGAAGCCGCTGTCAGGAAAACAGGGAAGGGTGGGGTCAGGGGTGCTGGGGCAGAGAGTGAAGAGAAATGGCTTTTCCTCCCCACGCTCAGAGGCAGCACAGGCCTGGCGCCAGGGTCAGGCCACTTCCTGGCTCTGTTGTCTGAGGCAAGATGAGGTGAATCCGAGATTTTCCTGACGCTCCGTCCCTGTCCTGACACCCAGAGAACAGAGGAGGCTAGCAGCACAGAGGGGTGCTCAGGAAGCCCCATGCCCAGCCATGAGCAAGCACTTCCCGCTCCCCAAGTCCCAGGAACAGGCCTCAGGCATCTCCCCACCAGAGGCCCTGTGAGAGGAAAGGGGGTGGTGACGGTGGTGTGTGCAGTATGTGTGTGTGGTGTGTGGTGTGTGGTGTGTGGTATGTGCTGTGTGATGTGTGGTGTGTGGTGTGTGGTATGTATGGGTGTATGGATATTTGGTGTGTAGTGACGGTGGTATGTGCTGTGTGGTCTGTGGCGTATAGTGTGTGGTGTGTATGTGTGTGGTGCGTGGTGAGTGGTGTGTGGTGATGTTGGTATGTGTAGTGTATGTGTGTGGTGTGTGACATGTGGTGTGTGGTGTGTGGTATGTTTGTATGTGGTATGTGGTGTGTGGTGACAGTGGTGTGTGTAGTGTATGTGTGTGGTGTGTGTAGTGTATGTGTGTGTTGTGTGTTGTGTATGTGCGTGGTGTGTGTAGTGTATGTGTGTGGTATGTGTGTGGTGTATGTGTGTGGTGTGTATGTTTGTGGTGTGTGTTGTGTATGTGTGTAGTGTGTGTAGTGTATATGTGTGTGGTGTGTGTAGTGTATGTGTGTTGTGTGTAGTGTATGTGTGTGGTGTGTGTTGTATATGTGTGTGGTGTGTGTTGTGTATGTGTGTAGTGTGTGTAGTGTATATGTGTGTGGTGTGTGTAGTGTATGTGTGTGGTGTAGGGTGTGGAGTATGGTGTATGGTGTGTGGTGTGGGGTGTGTGTGGGGCGCCAGGACTCACACTGTCTCTGTCACAGCCCAGGCTCCCTGAGCCGCACGGCAGGATGCCCCTGGAGCGTGTTAAGATGATTTCCGTAAAGAGCAGCTGGTTGATGTGCATTTGCCCTTCTTGTCACCACCCCCCCAAGCAATATACCCCCAATATTTAAATCAAAATGCCCCCTCTCTTTGCTAGCACCCTTTTCAAACACGACTCCAACAGCAAAACCAAGTCATAGCAGTACCTCACAGTGTCAGCACTCACGTGTGCGTGTGAACTCCTGCTGCTCTGTCTCTGTGCATCCTCCCATGTCATCCTCACAGCCGCCCTGGGGTGGGCCCCTCGGGTCCCCTGCACAGGTAGAAACAGTGAGGCTCAGCACCCCCGCCCATCCCTGTGGCCCCTCTCTGGCTCCCTGCTCCGGTGGCTCTCCTCCCTGCCAGGACCCTTCCCCAGTCGGTCCCTCCTAAACTGGAGGTGCTGTTGTCTCTGGGTCACGGCCTCCCCTGGGCACGCCCTGCGGGCACGCCCTGCTGCTGTGTCTTTAGGATGTGCCTCCCTGGGCTCCCCGGAGGCTCCACACCCTCCTCTGCTGCCCTCACCACCTTGCTACTTCCCAGCAGGACACAGGGCTCTGCAGAGCCTGCCTGTCAAACTTGGGAAGGAAGGAGAAAACACTTTTCGCCTCCTGTTTGCCAACTGATGAGCCTTCTGGAAATCCAATAACAGAGCATGGCTAATTGAATCATCATTATTTACACGTGCAGCCTGATCGAGGACAGTTAGTCATGTAATTAGGTACCTAATGGTGCTGAAAATGCAATTATATGATTGTTTAAGTGAATTCCCTCCTCCAGAGAAGTGGTCAGGATTAACCCACATGATCCCGCTGGAGAGCAGGGACCACAGAAGGCATGTCAGTGTGACCCTGGCTACACGGAGGTCGAGTGGTGTGCACTTGAATCACATGTATGAGCACACGTGCACACACATGCATAGGCTTGTATGCATGCACACATGCACTCACACATGCAACACACACATGATGTCAGCTTTACCTCTGTGTCCTCGGGACTCTAAGTAGACCTGCTGTATATGGGGCTTGATGAGTGAGAGCCATTGATATGCCTGGGAGCTCGGTGTACATCTGAGGCGTGACCAGATGGATGACTTGAAAAGTCGTGAGGCGGTGATTTCTTTAACTTGAGAGATGCAGGTGTCTAGAAAAGAATAATGATAAAAGAGTTAATTAGGACATGCCTGAGGGGTTTTATTCCGCATCACTAGTTCACTCCCCTAGCATTGTGTCAGGTGTTGAGGCGTAAAACTCAGTCCTTGTCCTCTAGTAGCTCAGAAATTAGTGTGCAAACCATTTTAACGGTGATTTGAACTAGTTGCTCAGCAACCTGTAGCCGCAGGCTGAATCTAGCCTTTGGCCTGTTTTGGTACAGTCAACTAGCTAAGAATGTTTTTTACATTTTTAAAGGGTTGTATAAAACAAACAAACAGTTAAAGAAGAATATACTAGTACAGCAGAGACCGTATGTGGCCTGTAAGGCCTAAATTATTTGTGAAAAATCTTGCTGCTCCTGAAAGAATATTGGAAGAACCTTTGCACAAGTCAGAGAAGGCTTCTTGGAGGAGGTGATGTCACTGGAAATCGATGGCTGATCAGGAGTTTGCAAAGGCCCAGAGTCCCTGTGGCAGGGCCTCCTCCATATGCCACTGCTCCCCAGGAGCGTCCTTCCGGCTGCCCCAACCTGAGAAACAACACCAGACCAGCTTAGAGGAGGCCTGAAATGACAGCTATGAGAGTCCTGAGGCTCTGGAACTTGGACTAGATCTTTAGCAGAAGGACCAACAGCCCTGTGGCCAGAAGTGGCTGCCCTGCCCCGAAACACCGAGGCAGTGGGAAGGGACAGACAACTCACGTGTCAGGTGCCTGGAGGCCTGGATGTCAGTGACTTTAGCCCTGGAATCAGCAGGTGGCTTGTTCTGTGAACTGAATGGGGTGGGAGAGAAGAGCACACGGACAGCTCACACAGCTCCCAGGCCTCTGACTCACAGACTCCCGGACACCTGCCTATCGCACCTTCCGGTCACCCCCTGCCCAGGCCTCCCCCGAACAGCGTAGCTCAGCCCCAGCCGACCCCGGCTCCTGGCTCCCTAAAACCTCCGCCCATTGGGACCCCAGATCACGTCCCCAGCCCTGGCACACCCTCTGCTGGCGGGGGGAGCCTGCTCCCTGAGGACATGCTGACTTCCTCTCCCAACTCCAGTGCCACTGGGCACAGAATAGACAGTGGCCACTTCCCAGGCTCTGTTCCTCCCTCCTCCTAAAGGAGGCTTCCTTCAAACACTCATTGTGTCCCCCTCCTCCTTCCGTCATCATCTGCTCTGTCTCTCTCGAATCTCCCTCCATCACCATGCTGGGCTGTCAATACACAGGGTTCTTCTCTCAGTTCCGCCCTCCGCATCGGCCACCAGCGCCTGCAGTCACACGCTGGAATGGGGCATCGCCTGTGCCTTCCAGCCTCCATCTCACCCGTCCCCCTCTCTGAGCACTTCCAGCATTTCCAGCCCACACCCTGTGGATTCCACATCTCCACTCCTGCAGTTCCGCACCCTGGGTGCCTCAAGTCCAGTGACCTGGCCACTTCCACGGACCCCACCCTGCATGTCCTCACTTCCTCCCTCGCATCCCACAGTCCCTTACCATGGTTCCTCATATGTCCTCAACTCTCAGCAATGCCTGGGAAATATATTCAAAACCCACCACTGTCCGGCCGGCTTGGCTCAGTGGTTGAGTGCCGGCCTGGAGGTCACGGTTCCATTCCCTATCAGGGCATATTCCTGAGTTGCGGGCCAGTCCCCAGTATGGGGTGTGCAGGAGGCAGTCGATCAATGATTCTCTCTCATCATTGATGTTTCTTTCCCTCTCTCTCTCTCTCTCTCTCCCCCCCACCCTCCTTTCCCCCTTTAAAAAAAAACACACCTCTTCTCATCTCTTCCACTCTCTCCCTGGCTTTACCAGGACACCCCCAGCCGGTCCCCTTCGTCTGCACAGTGGCCAGAGCGTCTGTCACTATGTCAGCCAGCTCCTGCCCCTCCTCTGCTCAGGATCCTCCCGTGGCTGCCGTCTACCCAGAGCAGGGCTGAGCTGGCCGGTGCACCAGGGCCCCGGGATGGCTCTGCCACCTCCCCTGTGCCTGCCACACTCACTGGCCCTGGCTGCCCCATAAACACACTGGCCGCCCTCCAGGGTCTTTGCACTCACAGCTCCCTTTTTCTGGAACACTCTTCCCCAGACACCACATTCTTCCCTTCATGGCCGCCTCCAGGTCTTATCACACGCCGCCGCTTCTTCGTGACTGCAACTCCCCCCAGTCCCTGTGCTCTGTCTCAGCTCTGTCTACATGCCACGCAGCTCACTGGTTGCTTCTTTTATAGTCTGTATCCCTTCCCTAGATTTCTTTTCTGCTATCTCCCCAGGGTGTGTGTGTGTGTGTGTGTGTGTGTGAGAGAGAGAGAGTAGTTGAACTCACTTAACCATTTCTCCTTCTCTCCTCATGGCCCAGGCTTGGATAAGTAAACGGATCTCTCTCCTCCTGTGTACCGTCACTCAGACAGCTGACTGTGGCTGGAAACACCCACTCACACTCTCGGGCACACTCACTGCCAGGCCCCACCTCAGTGCCGTGGTCACACACCCAACACGCCATCCAGCAAATCGCCGTTTTCTCTGCTCAGTGCTTCCCACGCCCCTCTCTCCGAGCACCTGCATTCCGAGAAGGCATCATGTCAGCTCATTTCACTGCAGAAGGAGCATTTGAAACAGTAGCAGGAGCAGGACTCCTCTGGGGTTTGCTGTAAAGGGGAGCAGAGTGAGGAGAGGGGCCAGGAATTGGAGGGAGACAGGCGTGGGGGGAGGCCTTCCTTTCTCTAACTTGGGAGAACAGCTGTCAGGTCACCTGCCTGGGGGTGGGGGGTGATGATGATGCAGGAGAGAGGGGCAGCCTCAGTGGCGAGGTTCATGCGATTGATAGAGGAGGGGGAGCCTCGTGCACAGAGGCCCCGGCACAGGGCAGCGGGACAGTGAGAAGCTGTGCGGCCCCCCAGTGCTGTGGGTGCTCAGCTCGGCCCTGACGGCCTGTTCCGGTGTCTTCCCAAATCGCTGCCCCTTTCCCTGGTCCTTCCTCCGCTCCAGGCCCCGCGTGACAGCCCAGCTCGCAGCCTCCCTGCGCCTCTTCTCCACGCACAGTCCCCGGGGCCTTGTCCCGCCCGTGGCTGTGAGGTCCCTCAAGATGCTGGAGGCCCAGCCAGGCCTCCGCCCCCCCCCCCCACCACCACCCCAGCTCCAGACCCTGTGTCTGGTGGCCGCGCTGTGCCTGTGCTTGCATCTCATGGGCTCCCGGCATGACATATCCTGCACCAGCAGTGACCCCACCCATGTCCCCAGCGGACCTCCTCCCCTCCCAGTGAACTGCAGCCCCATCCTTCCTGCTCAGGACAAAACCCTGACGCTTCTCTTTGCGCACTTCACGTCTAATCCCCCGGCAGCTCCTACTGGCCCCGCTTTCCAGATCCACCCACACCTCAGCGCTCCTCACCAGCATCCCCGCAGTCCCTGTCCGGCGCTGGCCTGGGCCACACCACAGTCTCTCCCATCCGCACCCGGACAGCAGCCGGCGGATGCGCCTCAGGCCCACAGCTCGCGCTGCTGCAGCCGGACCCCTGGCCTCCAGCCCGCAGAGCATGAAGCGCTGACCGCGTGCCCACACCATGTCCTCCAACCGCTGTGCCCTCAAGCCCCTCCTAGCACTTTGACCCTCGCTGCTGTCAGCCACAGGGTCCTGGTTCGCCTGGAACCCTGTCGCTTGCCCCTCCTCTAGAAATGGAAGCCCCTACATAGTCATTGCAAATTGACTGTATCCCACATTTTATTTTGTATCCTCAGGAGCTGAACAAAGTAAATTAAAGACGGAAGCCCCTGAGGGCAGGGCCTCGCACTGTCCACGGTTAGATCTACAGGCTCTAAAACACGGGACACAGGAGGTCTCTGGTGAACTTTTGTTGAAGGGATGATTCCAGAATGAGCTTTGGAATCAGACCCGATTCCAATCCCACCCACAACCTCTGTGTGACCCGACCTATCTGGGCCTTAGCTTCCTCGACTGTAAAGTGACAGGCAGTTACAACATCCACCTCAATGATTCTTCTGAGAAATTGGAATAATGCAAGTAGTTATAAAGTGAGCCCCCAAATGCTAGCAGTTCCATCATTATCCACACGAGGAAAGGGGGGTTCAGTGGGAAGAGAGAACCTCAGGCAGTAAGGGTCAGTGGAGGCCAAAGAGTGGCTCAGACCTCAGGGTATTGTGAGCGGGAGAGCAGCAAAGGCCACCCCGACGCCCCAGCAGCTGGAGGGCCTGCTTCTATGGCAGGTAGTCTGGGGCAGGTGACTTCTCTCTGGGTAAGCTTCAGCGCGGCCAGATGCCCAGGGTCACCCTAGGGAGAGGCATAACAACACTGACCTCTGTGCTAGGTGGAGAGATTGGCTCCTCCCACCCTGTGTGGGGAGAGCACTACAGCCCATCTCAGGGCCCAGCGCACTGTCTGGGCCTCCACATCTCCCTGCAAGACGCAGCTGCTCCTTGCAGAAGTGTCTTCCCATCACACCGGCCTTGCCTGTGCTGGGGCACAGTAGTCATGGGCCTGAGGCGCTCAGTCCCACCAGGCATGCCAGGGCTGTGCCTCAGAGAAGCACCTGCCTCAGCCGGGCAGGTGTGGCCATGGCTGCAGGACATGGAAGGCCATGTGAGTTCATGGATGGATGGGTGGATGTGTGTGTGTGAACAAGATGGGGAATGAGCCCTAACAGGTTTGGCTCAATGGATAGAGCATCGGCCTGCGGACTCAAGGGTCCCAGGTTCGATTCCGGTCAAGGGCATGTACCTTGGTTGAAGGCACATACCCAGTAGGGAGTGTGCAGGAGGCAACTGATCGATGTTTCTCTCTCATCGATGTTTCTCTCTATCCCTCTCCCTTCCTCTCTGTAAGAAATCAATAAAAATATATTAAAAAAAAAAGATGGGGAATGAGTGGGTCTCCTCTGATGTAGGAAGTCAGTGAAAGACTCAAAGTTGAGGAAAATGAGCAATAAGTACCCTCACATTCAAAACAGACACTAGGCACATCCTCAGTGGCGTCCACAGTGGCCAGGGGAGGCCACCCACCCGAAAGCTGCCCTAGACAGCGGCCATGCGGGCGTCCCTGAGGTTGACTTGGGAGAAGACAATGCTGCATTGCTCCTGCCTCCAGCCGCTCTGGGCCTCGCTCCACCTCAGGCCAATGAGAGGGCCCGGGAGAGCCCGGGGCAGGCAGGGCTGGTGCCATGGAGCCGGGCTCCCCTCACAGAGCACACTTGTCACCACCGAGGAGAGCCCTGCTGCACAGGAATTCCTGGGAGAAGGTGGCGAAGGTTCTCAGGACATGCGAGGAGACTGGTCAGGGCAGCTGCTGCACACACTACACAGTCTCTTCTGTGCAGGCCCAGGCCCGGAGGGGCCGGCATGAGCCACTTCAAAGCAGCCCCCTCGACAGCCCTTCCAGGCTGGGCAGGGTCCAGCGGCTGGAGGACACCTGGTCGGGGACGGTGCGGGTGGGTGGGCATTCCTGGGCCAGTCCTTCCCCGAGGCTGCCCCTGGGCCTCAGAAAGAGCTTGCACACGGGGGCATTCCCACCAAATGAGCAACCCATCACCAGTTAAGGAGAAAGGTTCCTTTCCCCTGGCTGCCCCTTCCCACTGCCGCTCAGGGGCCTGAGCTCGGAGCTGGCGAGGAGGCAGGAGTGAGGAGAGGAGAGCTGGCCGCCCCCTCCCCCTGCTGGACAGGCTGAGCCCAAGGGGCGCTTTGGTTCTTTGGTTTTATTTCATTGTGGTATGAACACTTAAGGTGAGATCCACCCTCCCAGCACCTGTTTCACTGCACAGCCCACCATGTTTGACTATGGGCAGCGCTGTGGAGTGATCTGTAGAGCTTCCCCGGGCTTCCCAAACTCTGTGCCCCTCCACCAGCACCCTGTCCCCACACCTACGGCCCCTGACCACCACCACCCTCTCCGCTTCCGTGGGTTTGACTACTTTAGGCTTCCCCTCTGAGTGCAACCCTGCAGCATTGCCCTCTGTGACTCGCGTGTGTCACTTAGGAGCTAGAAAACGGACTGAGACCGAAGCTTTTATTTCGACTACACTTTCCTCTTTCTGGGAGGGACTGGAAGGTGACTGGAGGACAGACACACAGCGAGTGTTCTGACAGCGAGGAGGGGTGGAGAGCAGCTGTGCCCCCCTTGCAGGGCCTCTTCATCTTCCTCTTCCTCTTCCTCTTCCTCGGCTGCTGCTCTACCAGAGCCCTCCTCTCTGCATCTGCTCATCTGGGCACCACCCCTCTGCAGACACGACTGCAGGAGACTAGGATGTAAATGAAATTGTGGACCTATAATTGCTTTGCATAATCGTGCCCTTAACTTGGTAAGGGGATGTGTAAAATTAACTTGCTAACAAAGTTTTGCTATTGTCCATTTGTATCTTATTTCCCCTAAAAAACAACATGAAAAATAGTGGTGGCAGCCCCAGGCCAGTGCATGGAGCTCTGGTAGACAGATAATCTAACTAGGACAAGGGCCTGATGGAGGGCTGGGTCCTGGAGACACATAGCCACCGAGCGTGGTTGGAAAGAGCTAGAATTGGAGGCTGGTTTGATCATCCCTGGGAAGCTGTGGGCACGGTGTAGGACTGTGGTCAGGAAGGCTGTAGAGCAATGGAAGAACCAGGCAAGGATGGCCAGCCTGAGTGTTCAAGGTCATTTCCAACCGAAGCTGATATGATCCCAGCCACTGATAAACACAGGCTCACTACAATGTTGGCATCTCTTTACCAGGTCAGGCCTCAGGTGTGGGAACACAAGACTCAGGTCACTGAGAGGAGGCAGCCACAGTCCCACTGCCCAGTGGTGGCCCAGCATGGGTGGAAAGAGCTAGAATTGGGGGCTGGTTTGTGGAGGGTCACAAGACACCCAATGGGGCATGGGGTTGGGCCAACAGGTGCAGCGGGAGGGACCTGCATGGACTTCTAGTCTGAGGTCAGTTCTGAGAGCCAGTTCCGAAGACCCACTCCCACTCCTTGTCCTTTAAAGTGACACGCATTTATTGTAGATGTTTTGAAATGTACATACAGCTGTACCCTAGAAGAAAACAATGCCACCATAACCCCATCCACCATGCAGAAGCAACCACCTCAACATCTTAATGTACTCCTTTCATTCCTTTTTCTAAGGCTTTTTAAAATAATTGACATAATTTGTATTTACAAGGTCCTGTTTCTTTCCCTCAGATTATTCTATAAGTACTTTCTCCTGTCACGGACTCCCATGCATCTATCTCTTCAATAACTGCATAATGTTCTATCGTATCGGTGTGTTGTAATTTCCATAACCAGTTCCCTAACGAGGACCTCTTCCTTTTATTTTCTACTTCAAACCATCTTGCAATATACTTTCCTGAGCATGAACTTGTCTTCCATTTCAGATTATTTCTAGGATCAATTACTAGAAACAGAGCTTTTGGTTCTCAGGGTGACGCATTTGGCAAATAGCGTAAGGAACAGGAAACGTCCCCGTTTTTGAGAATCCCACTTTGACAGAGGCCATGTCAACAGTGATAATAAGTAATATTCAGATAGCTGGCCTTCGCAGGCACCATGCCAGGCACCCACACATACTCCCAGGGAGCCTACCCAGTAGTCATGCCACAAAGCTCAGGTCTGCAGGCCGAGGCATTCCGCGGGACCGTCCAGGGTGCTGCGGAGCTCGGTCACTCTGCCTCTCGCTCCTTCTCCCGGGCACTCCATCCCTGGCTGCCAACAGCGCCCATATCCCTGAGCCTGGCAGGGTGCCCTCACTGTCCCCTCATCTGCATGGGGTTGGTGGGGGTGGGAGGGAGAATAGGTGTGTCTATGGCCTTCTGTACTCCAGCCCCTTCTGGGGACCCGGGAGCTGGGAACCAAGCAGACACTGTTTGGGATACACAGCCCCACTCTGGATCCTCAAAATGTCTCCAAACATCCATTTCCTGTGCCGCCTGGTGCCCCAGATGCCTTCCTGTGCAGAAGGCACCTTCCTGCTGCGCCTCAGAGTCCAGGTGCACTTAGATAAAGCAGCCGTGTGTCCTCCCGCCCCCTGTCACTGAGCTCAGTGCGGGCAGGGCATCTGGAGCTCCTCGGAACCCACTGCACATCCCAAAGAGCCAGGATCAGGGACCCAAATCCAGGTCTTCCTGCCCAGCGCCACTTGCGCCAATAACAGAAGATTGAGTCGATAAAGCGGAGCGGAAACTTCACTCTTTAATCAAGGAGTGGAGAAGGGTGAGCTCATGCTCTTGTGGCACCTTCTCCACTGGGAGGAGCCTCTGTATTTATAGACGGTGGCTGGAGAGATTAAATTCCTTTAGCATTCTTCTGTTGCACTGGCTCTTCTGCATATCATTCTTTTTGCACGTGATGCCCATTGTCATCTTGGTTTTTGCACTCAGCACCTTGGTCTTTGTGGTGGGGAATCCTATAAGCGAGCATAGCTTGTGACATAGTTTAAGTCTTGGAAATATTAGGGTCTTTTAATCCTCACCCAAGGATACGGTTTTATATTGCTTTTTAGAGAGAGAGGAAGGGAGACTGAGAGAAGCATTGATGTGAGAGAGAAACATTGATTGGCTGCCTCCCATACATGCCCAGACTGGGGATCAAACCTGCAGACTTTTGATGCATGGGACAACGCTCTAGCCAAGTGAGCTGCCCGGCCAGGGCAGAAAATGTTAGGGCCTTTTAGAGCAGCGGCCACCAACAGGTGGTCTGAGGACCACTGGTGTCCTTGAGGTTCGAAAGGTTGGCGACCGCTGTTTTAGATGATAGTGCAGTGACAACTGCAGTCCCTGATTCGTCACAGGTCAGCGGGTGTGTGCACCTGTCAGACCCTGGCACAGGCCCCGTCCCGTTGCCCAGCTCACCCTGGGGCGAGGCAGGGGAGTCTGCAGAGGTGACAAATGCTCCCCAACTACGTCAGCTGGCTCCTGGGGGAAGCATGCTGAGCTCAGAGTTGTGGTGGGACAGCTGTGACTGTCACTTCTTAGTGGCACTGCTGAGGGTACCAGGACCCCAGTTCTTGCAAAGGATACTGGGTAACAGCAGTTGAACCGAGCCGGAAGGTCCGTGGCCTCTCCCAGTCCCCAGCTCGGTGCTCTCTGAGGGGCTCCTGCACCAGCAGCGTCCTCGGGAATGTGTCTGCCTGCTGACCGGGATCTGGGCGGCGGGGGCAGTGTCCAGGGACCTGCGGTGGCACGTCCCCAGGCCGGTCTGCTGCCACCCAGGTGGAGCACAGCCCTTCACGGCGAGCCCGCGGGGACCCTGCGAGGCTGGAGGCTCCTTTCTGTTTGCACAGGAGGAGAGGGGGCCCAGAGAGGAAGTAACTTGCCGAGAAGTTCCCCTGACACCAGAGGCGCAATCCGCCTCGAGCTGGGGACGGTGGAGCTCGTGCCACCTGAGGAGACTGCTCAGCGGCATTTAATTCGTGCTCCTTAGGCCTTGCGTCCTGTGCTCAGTGAAGGCTAATCCGTTCACCTGTCCTTCCTTCGCCGCAGTTCAGCACATGCTTCCAGTGCCGCCTGGCCCCGTTGTTTTATACTCTCCACAACAATGGAGATGAAGCATTCCTTCCACTTGCTTAGACCCTGGGCTCCACTGAGGCAGGCTGGTCCTGGAGTTTAAATAAGGCTCTTAAAAAAAAAAGTTCAGGACAAAAGCAGGGAATGCAGGTGCAGAAAGCCTGGACCCCGACACTCGGGCTGTGACGCACACATCCTCACCTTTCTTTCCAGTTCCCCTCCCCCCGCCTCCACCCCCAGCACAAGTGCCTCGATATGAAAAGCTCCTGAGCACGGTCCCAGCTGCACACGGGGAAGAGGGTCCCTCGCTGCCACTGCCCACAGCCCGCGCCTCAGTGCCGAGTGTCTGCCCTCCCGCACTGCCCATGCGGGAATGCTCTCTGCCCGGAGCAGAGAGGCACGGCTCCCGGCCACCTGGCCTTGCGGGCCTTGGCCTTTTGACCTGGGGTGGGTGGTAGCCTGCCAGGCTTTGGTACCTGCCAGACATCGGTCCCTGCTCACATGGTAGCTGCAGGCATGGAGCGGCAGGGAAGACGGGCACGGCCGGGGGCGGGCAGGGTGGTGGGGCACTGCACGGTGTCAGAGCAGCATCACATTGCACGGCACTCTGGCATTCCCGGGAACAGGAAGGTTGGTTACAGGAATGATGAGGGCCAGCATTTGACCTTGGGACTGGAAGGCACACTGTGCCCAAGGCGGTCAGATCCTCCTGGCCCTGTGAACTCAGTCAGCAAACCAGGTAGTGGACACACGCTTCTGCAGATGGCAGGGGTGGCCGTGCGGGAGGATGCAGATAGGCTAAGCTCCCCAGCGCACAGCCAGCCCGGCCTGGAGCCCAGCCCCTGCAGAGATGACCAGGCACATGGCAGTGGGCCCAGACGCCCTGCCGACCACTCCACCATGGACTCCTCCTCCGCGTCCTTCGCTTAACACGGTTCCCGGTTCTCCTGTTGGCATTGCTGACCCAGCTCTCAGCAGGCCAGCCTGGGACCGCCTCCTCCGAGAAGCCTTCCTTTCCTGAGAACATTGGAGAGCTCCCCTCTGAGCTTACCCACAGATGCCTGGGTCTCTGCCCGCGTCACAGTAAGCTCCCGAAGGCAGGCCGCGGCCTGACCGTGGGCGCACATTGCTTCGCGGAGAAGGCGCTGGAGAAAGCTTCCGAAGACAGAGCACGCAAAATGAGGAGCCTCCCACTGTCGCAGAGCCCGGGCCTCCTGGAGCGAGGCTGATGGCTGAGACCCCCACAACACCCAGGTAGCTCTGTCCGCTCCTTTGGGCACCTTATCACGCAGAGAGGAAAGTGCCGGCAGCTCAGCCGTTCACGGAGATACACACGGGGTGTCTCCTCCACGAGTCAGAGCTGCCTGAGGACGGGTCGTCCTCTCCGTGTCCCAGAGCCTGGGGTGGGCCAGTGCGCACCTCTCGCCTCCGCTGGTTTTGCCCACCGTTTGCTGCCCGCTGGCTTGCGGGAGAGGTGGCCGGATGGACAATAGCTATTTGCTTCTTTCTTTGGGACCATTATAGCCTGAGGCCTATTTTCCCAGCTGTAGCTTGAATGCTACATCTTTTCAGGGCATGATAACAACAAACCATGCAAGGAAAGAAAATGCATTTGACCTTTTTTCTACCAAGAAGAAAAGGCAGTTAATAAACTTCAAATGTCAAGTGATTTCTACTTCACTTTCATAAGAACTTCAAGGCCAGAATCGAGAGCAGGAACAAGAAACTTAATGAGCGCTCAGGGGGACTTTCCCTGCCCCCCCCCCCCATAGCTGTGCTCCTCCCGAACACACAGACCCCATGGCGTGGCCGCTGCCGGCGGCCTTTCCTCTCAGAGCCTCGAGACAGGTGGCTGCCGCTGCACAGCTCTCCTGGACACACGTCAGGCGGGCACTCTCCAAGGATTCCACCACAACCTTGTTTCCCTTCATGTTTTAAGGCTAATAATTGTCTTCTTCCCGAACACCAGACCTCCTTGCCTGAGGCCCTCCTCACTCCCAACCCACAGGCACTCGCTGCCGGGAGCCTGGAGCCCTGGCTCAGGCTGGCCCAGTGGCTGGGAAACGGGGAATGGGCGCTTTCTCCACCACCCCTGAGGCCCAAGGAAAGGCCATCTGAGGTGGGGGAGGGGTGTGAGGATAGAAACACAAGGGAAGGGTCAGTCTGTGTCCTTGGGGCCAGGCCTGACCACTGCTCTCTGTCAGCATCTGAGAAACAGTGACCCCCCTTACCCCCCAGGATCCAGCTGCGAAAGTTCATTCTGTCCCCTGCGCCCAGGCCGCCCCCTGGAGCGGGGATGTCACCCCCATGGAGGGCAGCACCGTGTGCCTGCCGCCGCCCAAGGACTGCTGACCCGAGGACGGGAGCACCAGCAGGGATGGGGCTACAGCCAAACTGCAGGCTGCACAGGGAGAGCGTTCCCAGCCCGGGCTGTGCTGCGGTGCTACTGTGCTAGGGAACCGGGGCTGAACCGCGGGCTCTGCCCTTTTTTGGTGGTGAGATTTCTGCAAGTTGCTTGAGCTCTTTGGGCAAGCGTTTCACTATCTGTAGCTTACCCTTCCTCTGCTGTAGCTTAAAGAAAGGACTACCCTCCCTCTGCTGGCTTGCTGTAGGATTAAATGAGGAGCTTCAATGGCAGCCTCGCCCAGGGCCTTCGCCCAGGAAATGCACAGAGAACCAACACAGTGCTCCTCCTCCTCCTCCTCCTCCTCCTCCTTCTGCTCCTGCTCCTCCCCCTCCTCTTCCTGCTCCTCCTCCTTCTTCTCCTCCTCTCTTCCTCCTCCTCCTCCTCCTCCTCCTCCTCTTCCTCCTGCTCCTCTTCCTCCTCTTCCTCCAGGACCTGTCCCCTCACTGCCATGGTTCAGGTGTGCTCTTCCCACACCTGGGATTTCCTGAGGCCTCCATGACTGACCTGCCTCCGCTTTCCCCTGTGCCCTGTGGGAGGTGTGCATGTAGGAGCAGGTCAGCCCTTCCCTTTCCCTCTCATCCACCAGCTCGCGGGAAGCTTCGGTGGTCCCTGCACTTGGCCGTGTGGCCCAGCCCTGGCCTTGTGGCGAGGCTGTGTTGGGCGTTCACCTCTGGGGTTCGGAAGCCAGAGTGTGGCACAACTCAGCCACTTGGCCGCGTCACCACATCAGCTTTCCTCTGCTTAGTTCTCCCCCTGCCTGCTCGTTGCTTGATCTCTTAGTTGAGTTTTCTTTTATGAAACACTGTGGGGCTAAGGATTTGATGTATTTCCTCTTATAGTGTTAATGTCCCGAACACGATGGTGAGCATGACCCTGGAAACACCCTTCACACTGTGACTCGGGTCCCTGTGTGTGTACTAGTAAGATCAAAGCTCTACCTAACAGTCCCCCGACCGCAGGGGAGTCCTCACGCCTCCTAAGCTATTTTCTCTCTGTGTGTCCCTCTCCCTCCTCGTTCATCCTCTCTCTCTCTCTCTCTCTCTCTCTCTCTCTCTCTCTCTCTCTCTCCCCCTATGACCCAGAAGTGGATTGAGACTCACTGTGTGACAAGCACTGCCCTAACTAAAGCTCATAGGCCACAGTCGCACCTCCCAGGGAGACCATAGCCCCTGAGGTCAAAGGCCCGCTGCCCATTCCTTGGGACCTGCCCTGCTCCCTGCAGCCACGTGGGGACCCAGGGCCACCAGGCACCAGGTGCTGTCTCCCTGTCAGCGGGCAGTGCTGGGGCCTGACAGCGTCCATGCCCTGTGTGGACTCACAGGCCTGTCATCTGGCTGCGTAGGTGACCAGCTTTGCGATGCAAACAGGAGTGTTCATAAGACTCAGAATCGCAGTGCCCACAGTGATAAACCCCTGTTCTGAGCTGTGTGCATGTGGTTACCACTGTCTGCGTTACAGAGAAAGCATTGCTCATTTCCTGTTCCTAGGACAAGCAGGTACCACAACCCCTGTTTCACATGCACGGAGCTAAAGGTGGTCGATAGTAAACACTTTACTGACTGCCCCACTGTTACGTTGGTTGAGCCAGGATTTGAACCCGAGCTGCCACCACAGTGACGTGGCGCAATCTGACTCTCAGTTCTTGAGAAAGGGCTAAGCTTTCAAGTAGCAGAAAACAGCTGCCGTCCGGTGGGCACCCGTGGGACACTGGGCGTGGGGCTGTGGCGAGGCCCCTGTGGTGTTGGGATTGGTGGAGCCCCTCTCTGGGGGGGGGGGAGGCGGGGGGCAGCAAGGAGAGATGTAGGGTTCAGTGGGTCTCTGCAGAAGGTCAAGGTGAGGCCTCTCGTGCCTGTCCAATCTCAGGCCTGGACGGTGTCTCAGTCTGATCCCAGATCCACACTTGGCCATAGATTACACCCTGCTCCACTGTAAACGCACCTCGTACGGCTGCCCCTGGAGCCCACCCGAGTTCCTGAGCTCAGTACCACTCTAATCCCCAGCACACACTTACCTTCCACCCAGCAGGGGGTGGGTTTTCACTCAGGATTTCAAGGGGTGCTCAGCTGAGCAAGGGTGCTTACCCCCGATCTCAGAGGCGAGAGATCCAAACCCAGGCTCTGGAGCCTTCGTGTCACAGATCACGGACAGTGAGTGACATTTGGGGGGAAAGCTGAGAAGCAGGTAAAGGTGAGCACTGGTGCGAGCGCTGAGCTCTCTGCCTGGCCTGTTTGTACTCTTGTCTGTGCAGCAAACTCCTATTCGTCCTTCCAGGGCCAATCTGCTGACACCCCTGGGAAGCCTTCTCTTCCACCAGCATGTCTCAGCCCTGCACACGTCTCAGCCCTGTGCACATAGAAGCACCCAAAGGCCTGTTCCCACAGAGGGCGGCCCAGCCCAGCACTTCTGATAGAGTAGAGCGGGGGTGGAGCCCGAAAGTTTGCATGTCTGCGGGCTCCCAGGAAATGCTATTGTTCTGGTGACCGCACTTTAGGAACCACTGTCTCGTACCATCCCCACCGTCCCAGACGGGCAGAACTCCCTCCCCTGTTCCAGTTCCCATCTGTGGCAGTTCTGGTCGTGCTGAAGGGTCCCTACCCGGGGCTCAGTAACATGACGCAGCCGGAGCAAATTCAGCTCTGCACAGCCGCAGGGTGCGGGCACAGAGAGCGGCTCTGCCACCAGGCCTCTTGGTGGGCACGACCTTGAAGGAGCCCATGTTGGAGGCTCTCTTGGTGATCCCTCAGGTCCCGGTCCCTCCAGCCCGCAGCCTGGCTGGCCTGCCGGAGGGCTGGTGTTCCGGTTCATCGGTTTGAGTACTCGGTCCTTAAACAGAACCAAGAAAAGTCCCCCACCTGATTCAAGCCAAATGCCTCTGCGGCTCACCCAGCTCACCCAGGATCACATTGACGAAACTGCATTAAAACTAACAAATGAAGAGAGAGGGCCCAAAAAAACAAAATAAGAAATGAAAGAGATTATAAGGGATTATAATTACAAGTGATTATAAGAAAATACTACGAACAATTATATGCCAACAAATTGGACAACTTGGGGGAAAAGGATGCGTTTTTAGAATATACAAGCTTCCAAGACTGAATGAGGAAGAAACAAAACGGAACAGACCCATAGCTGCTAATGAAACTGAGTCAGTAATCAAAGACCCCCCAGCAAACAAATGACCTCATTGCACTAGAATTCAAATGCTGCTCTGAGCAGAAATGACTGCCGTGAAGGAGCCTCCTCTGTTTAGATGTGTCATTGCTGTACTGGGATTTCCACGTGAACACGGATATTTCCACGCTCTGACGGATCCTTCCTCTCGCTCACGGCCCAGAAGAGGGAGGAGGCCTCTGCGCAGCAGCTGGAGACACATGCAGGTTCCTCGCCCTCTGGCCGGACGCTGAGCTTCAGAGAAGCGCACTTAGCAGCTAGGAGAGCGCCATAGGGGCCCTTCCCCGGGGGGTGCGCAGACCTGTAGAGGGGCCTCAGGGAGGGATCTCCCGATGGGAGCCCTCAGGGAAGGGCTTCAAGAGAGAGAAAAGGGAGTGCACCCCAGAGGTGAGAGCCCGCAGTCCCGGCTGCCACTGAACAGGCTGTGCGAGGATGGGTAGGTCACTTTCTGAGCCTCAGTGTCCTTCCTGCGAAATGGGCTCATAACACCACATGTGTTGTGGGACTGCTGAGAAGAGCACGTTACATTACAGACAGAACGCACTAAAGGGCACCGGCTCAGGCGAGCTGTCCGCGTGCGGACACGCCACAGATGCTCTGGTTTGACCATCATTGTGAGAACAGCTGAGGTGGTGCTAGTACCAAGTGCATCAGTGGGCAACCTCCGTGCCCTGCAGATGTGTGTGGAGCATCGGCAGGTGCAGGCACCCTTGCGGTCAGAGATGCAACCCTCACACTGCACACAGCCCCGGAGGTGACCGCCCTGGGTCTGCTCTCCAGCACCGTCAGGGCCCAGCGGAGCACCGTCAGGGCCGAGCGGCCCTGGCCAGGGGCCCGCGCAACATGCTGTCTCTGGTCTGCTTGGCCACTCCCAGAGCTGCTGCGTTGTGGGCAGAGGGTGTGGGCTGGGCTGAGACGCCGCTGGTGGCGGGGACCTTCCTCTCTCAACTTGGGCTCCTCTGTTCTGTTCACAGAGCCCGGCCCCGGGATGGCATGGACCACCATGGACATAGCCATCATGGCAGGTGAGCTGGCCCAGGCCCTCCCAGCGGTCAGGAGGGTCGGAGGCGGCGTCTGCAGGAGAACCAGCTGAGGGTTCGGGCGGGGCATGCTCTTCCTCTCCCAGGGGCTCTGCGTGGAGACTGGAAGAGCCTGGCCCGTTAGAAAGTGCCCAACAGGTGTCCGGTGGTGAGGGAGAGATGAGAGCGGGAGGGCCCCACGGCAGGGTGCGCACAGGGCCCTGGAGTTACGGAGATCAGGGGCTGGACACAGCTACTCCGAGAGGGGTGGGGGGTGCTGGATGGACAGGGCTCCCTGAACTCGCCTCTGTGTCCTCATCTCCCCCCAGTCCATGTCCTGGGCCCACACCCCATCCCTCCATCCTTAAAAAATGTGACCCACTGGGCATGTCTGTGGCCCCAAACCGCTTCAGGAAGGACTGGGCTTGGGCAGTGCAGCCTCCTGTTCCCCCTGAGACTCACACATCTCCCAGCTCGTGAACAGCTCGGGGACTTTGCACCCAGGTAGGAAGACTGAAGGCCCACAGTCCCGGCTGCTTTCAGTTCTATGTAACCTGCCCACTGACCCTGACCCTCCTCCTCCTTGGACAGTGCTGTTGGCATCATGCACAGCAGTGCTGTCCCGCGGGCAGCAGGACGGTTAGGACACTGTTCCTCAGGGGACTTGGGGACAGTTTGCGCCTCTAACATCCCCCGAGGGGCACGAATGAACCTGCCTCTAAGGCCAAGCAGAGGCTTGTTCTGTGGCCTCAAAGCAAATGCCTGACTCACACACCCCGGGGCCCCATTAGCCCTGCTCACCTGTCACCCTGTGGCCCCTGTGACCTGGCTCTGCTGACCAGCCCTCAAACCTCATCTCTCCCCTCCTGACTCCAAATGAGTCCACACCCTGCACTCACGCACCTGTCCCCCAAGATCCCGCCCCTTTAGGCTTTTGCTTGGCCAACCCCTGCTCCCTGCAGGCTCTTCCCAGATCCCACCTCCCAGGGGCTCAGGGGAAGTGGGCAGGGCCTGGAGCAGTGAAACCACACTTCGCCCACGTGTCCCAGAGGCCCCAGCTTACATGGTCCATCCCCTTGGCCTTACCCGCCTCCCTCCCCCCCCCATGGTGCATAGCGGGCAGCCAGCTCCACGGTGTCAGCACCTTCCTGCTTCCAGCACTTTAAGTCCCAGGCCCCAGGAATCCTGGTTTAAAAAAACCGGCAAGTTCTGATCCCCTGAACCGCTCCATTTCAGGCAAACCCACATAGTTAGTTGCTTTACATGAATTACAAACCATGCCCGCAGGTCTGCAAAGTGCCCCGAGGGGACGGGTGGGGAGAGGAGAGAGAGGGGCAACTCAGATGGGCACCGAGGAGGGGTGAGGGCACAGGGGCAGGAGGAAGAGTGGCGGGAATGGGCCAGGCTCTGTCCTGCCAGGACCCCTGTGGCAGGACCTCGTGCTCTGCTCTCAGACAGCTGTGGTTCCCTCCCCTCTGCAGGAGTGATCACCGCCGTGGCCTTCTTCCTGGTCGGCCTGCTCCTGCTCATACTGCACTACATGTACCGGCACAAGGGCACGTACCGCACGCATGAGGACAAGGGCACGGAGTTTGCCGAGAGCGCAGACGCGGCCCTGCAGGGCGACCCGTCGCTCCAGGATGCTGGGGACAGCAGCAGAAAGGAGTACTTTATCTGAGGGCACAGACCTCACCTCCCCCAACGCCTCCTCCTACTCCAGGACTTCACCACCAAGCAGACTTCCAGAGCACCCCCTCGGCCCAAGCCACACGTGTGGCCTGGAACCCTGGGCTGGGGCGAGGGAGGAGAGGAGGAGCCCAGCTGGGGAGGCCCCTCCCAGGGACGGTGACCCCCAGGTGCCAGCCTTTGTCTGCAGGGGAAATTCGGGGTCCTCTGGGCAGTGCAGTTGTCATCGGGGCACGTGTGAGTCCCTGCTGGGTGTGAGCGGGGTGGGGGCTGGGGAAGCAAGAAATGAGTCAGGCTATGCTGACAGGGACGATGGCATCAAATGTCAGTCCTTGACATTTGGGGGAGCAGCAGGTGACTGAGCTGAAGCGCCTTTGTCTTCCATTGATCCACCTCTAAGTGATAGGAAATAAATTTGAAACATAACTGAGCATCCAGAGTCAAACAGCATTAGCATCACTGTCTGGGGAAGAGTAGATGCCACCCAGGGCGGGCTTTTCACCGTGCGCTGCGACCGTGTCCTGTCAGAGCCTGCGTGCTGGTGCGGGTGCACGGGGCTGGGCCACCCACTTCCAGCGGCACTGCCAGCCCCAGCACTGCCAGCCCCAGCACTGACAGGCCCAGCACTGCCAGCCCCAGCACTGCCAGCCCCAGCACTGACAGGCCCAGCACTGCCAGCCCCAGCACTGCCAGCCCCAGCACTGACAGGCCCAGCACTGCCAGCCCCAGCACTGCCAGCCCCAGCACTGCCAGCCCCAGCACTGCCAGCCCCAGCACTGACAGGCCCCGGGTCCTGGGCCCACAGAGGGGGAGGGACCGGTGACCAGCATTCCTCTTCCCAAGGGGCGCCAGCTTCAGAAACAAAGCCGAGGGTGGAATGGTGGCCCCAGCCGCCCTGGCTGACACCCTGTTCTCTGAAGCGGGTTACAGGAAACACAGCCTTAGGCACCGAGTGAACCCGTCCTCCCTGCAGCAGCCGCTGGAGCACAAGCTCCTGGGTTTGGGCCCTGGCTCCCCTTTCCTGGCCCAGGAACTTGGACAGCTTGCTTGACCTCTGGCCTCACCGTTCTTGTCCCTCTAGAAGACATCCCTCCATGGTACCGACTCTCTGGGCTGAGGGCCCTAACACACATGCCACGTGCTCGGTGCTGTGTCCTGGCCCATGCGTGGTACCGGGTGTCTGGTACGTACAGATAAGTTAACAAAAGTGCCTCATTGCACCACTTCTAAATGCTTCCTGAATAATAATCATAACTTACAATGAGTAGCAGGAAAGAAAGATGAACTGCTAACCATCCTCTTTCACAGGAATCCCCCTGAGACCCCAGCAGCTCGGCAGTCACCCCAAACCCAGCAGCTCCGAGTAAAACTGCTCCCTGGGTACCGGGAGCTCCGGGGCCCAGGTCCCCGAGGGCTGCATCAGTGCAACCAGGGCCCCAGGCAGCTCTCCCCAGGCAGCTAATGGGTCTGAACACAGTGGGGAACGGCCACCACCACAGGAGCTGGAAGCCAGGGCTGTCGGGGAGAGACAGAGAAGAGAGGAACCTGGCCCCCAGGTGCAACCGCTCCCGGGGCGGCCCAGGCGCCTGGCCCTCCACCACCTCCTCTGTGAAACAAAGGGTTTGGCTACAGCTCTATGTCCCAAACTGTGCCCGACAGAACACCACTGCCAGGTGCCACCCAGCCACACAGAGGGTGCGCCGTGCAGACAGGTCTGGGGAATGGCATATTGAGCCTAGGGAAGCAGTGCAGGCTGCCCGCATGTTGAGGGCCCACACGTTCAGTGCCCGGTGTGTGCCATGACCTTAGGTGTGAGGGCAGGGAAGCGAATGCAGTCTCCCCAGATGGATTTGGCCAGAGACCCCACTTCTTCCCAGAAGACCTACTACGCATTCGTGCACCAGCAGTTCCTCAGAACACGTTTGGGAAACACGAAACGCCTTCTAACATTGCTCCCTGCTGTGACGTCGCTTTAGGATTTGAAAAACGTATGGGTCTATGGCCTCGTCTTCAAGGTTGGTAAGCACAGCCACCGTCCAGTGCACCCGGAACCCACACGCAGGTGTGCCTTGCTTCACAGAGGCTCTAGGGAGAGGGGTGAGCCCGGGGCCCCTGGCAGGTGCCTTTGTGGGGAAGAGGAGCGCTGGTCACTCTCCCCTCCCTCCTCTGCTGGTCAGCAGCCCTCTACATGGCTGCTGGCTGAGACCCGGCTGTGGGAGGTGGGCTCTGTGCCCTCACCTCCTCGCCCTCACCTGCCCTGGTCCTCACCCCCCCACCTGCCCGCCCACTGTCCTGGAGGATGTATGGAAGAACAGCCTGCTCCAGCCCACTGGGTCCCCAGGCCCCATCATGTCCGATGCAGTGTGACATGGACACTGCAGGGTTGAGCTGTCCAAGGTGACCAGGCCGGATGCCGCCAGGAGGGCGCTGGCACTGGCTGCTGCAGAGGCGAGGCCAGCACTCCAGCCAGTAAAGCAACTTAGTGAGATGTGCACATTCATTCAGGAGTATGCATACACACACACACACACACACACACACACACACACACACGGGCATGCAATACACACTAGTGTGCAAATAAATGGTGTCCCTCCCCTCAGGCCAGGGAGCACACTTTCCTCATCTTGGGAATCTGCTGACAGTGCGCTGAAGTCTTCAAGCGGCATGCCTGCAATGGAAGTTGGGGAAGGGGGTGGGCAACTATGCATAACTATGCACAAACCACACCTCCAAGCTCCAAGGACTCTGGGGGAGAAAGGAGGAGGGGGAGATGAAAGGGGAGAGGAGGGATGGGACGGAGGCTGGAAGGAGGAAAGGGAACTAGCGCACTCCGTGTGAAATCCCAGCTTCACCGCACCTGGTCCCCTTCCACCCTCTCAGGCACCCTCACAGGGGAGGGCCTCGTCCCCCGGTTAGACCTGTAGAAACTGAGGCTCAGAAAGACTGCTGGGCTTTCGGGGGTCACATAGCTTCTCAGGACCAGGAGACCCGTGGGAGGAGCCTGCTTCCTCCCCAGGCGCCGGTGCATCAGTGGGAGCTCTTTGTGGGAGCAGAGCAGGTGCCCCAGGACTCAGGGTGCCAGAACGACAGAGCTGGCTCAGCACCCAAGGCCCGGCCAGCGGTGACCTGACTCCCACGCCAACATCCCCGCTCCTGGGGAGGGCCGGCTGGGGCAGAGGCAGCTCTGAGCGGGCCCAGGCAGAGTCCTGGGTAGTTGGCCCTTGGTGGGATGGTTAGCAGGTAAAATGCTTTCAGTGGGTCACACCCCATCCACACCTCAAGCACCCAGGAAGCTGGCCGCCCGCTCACTCTCACCAAAGAGGAAATGATTGGCTAGCTGACATGCTGACCCTTCTTGAGTGATTTGTGCTTTAAAATTGCTCGACCCCAAATAAAAATGTTTAAGGACGAATTTTCAGATCCAGAGACAGATGTGTGTCTGATTATCCAGCGGCAGGCCACACACAGGGGTTAGGTACCTCCCAAGGGCGGGACAGCCTCACTGACCGGAACAGGCCCTGCCTCAAGGGGTCTGTGCCTGGTGGAAAAGGCAAACGTGTCACATTCACGGCCCTGAGGGTGCAGGTGCAGTGAGGGAAGTGGCACAGAGCAGTGGGGAACACCAGGAGGGAAAGGCGTCCCACCTGGGGTGCAGTGGACTTAGGGTGAGGGAGGGCTGGTCGTCCCGCAGGAGACCAGGGCATGACCGGCGAGGGTCTTGGGCCCCAGACTAAGAAATGGGACTTTGTCCCACGGGAGTCACCGGAGGAACAGGTCAATCTCTATCATAAAAGCACGCCATTGCCAAGTTAAAGAAGACACGGATGGAAATGCATGTGGAGAGGTACCAGGGGCTGCTAAAGGCTCACCGTGGCAGGGCCCCTGCCAAGGCTTAGAGACAGCCCTCACCTTGGGGTGCGGGGACGCCCCTCCCTGCAGCTTCCGCGTCCTTTAGTCTGATTTCCCAGGACCCCGCCCTTCCTGCTTGCTGGGAGGAGAGCGCGTCCTCTCCAGAAGGCAGGGCAGTAGGTCGGGGTCCCGCCGACCGCTCTGTGAGTGTTAGAGAACTTTTCCTTTGGTGGAAGGAACTGCTGATGAGTGTATCCTGTTTATGTTCCTTTGGAGGAGACACTGTTCAGCTGTTTTTCATTTTCTGCCTGAGATTTTTTTTTTATCATCATAGCAGCAGGGAAGATTTAGGGGCCAACAGGATTTTAACAGGCCCAGTTCCAAAAATAGGACTAACTACAGGCACTTTCAAGTGCCCGTTAATAGGTGATCTGGTAAAGATGTGATGCATATACACAGTGGAATATTACTCTGCCATAAAAAAGAATAAAATCCGCCCTGACAGGTTTGGCTCAGTGGATAGAGTGTCGGCCTGTGGACTCAAGGGTCCCAGGTTCGATTCCAGTTAAGGGCATGTACCTTGGTTGCGGGCACATACCCAGTGGGGAGTGTGCAGGAGGCAGCTGATCAATGTTTCTCTCTCATCGATGTTTCTAACTCTCTATCCCTCTCCCTTCCTCTCTGTAAAAAAAATCAATAAAATATATATATTTTAAAAAAAGAATAAAATCCTACAATTTGCGATAGCATAGATGGACCTAGAGGGTATTATGCTATGTCAAATTAGTCAGATAAAGACAAATCACCTATGTTTTTACTTATATGTGGAATCCAAAGAACAAAATAAGTGAACAAACAAAACAGAAACTGACTCATAGATACAGAGATCAGACTGATGGTTGCCGGATGGGAGGGGGGTTGGAGGACTGGGTAAAAAGGTAAAGGGATTAAGAAATACAAATACTGTAGGTAGTTACAGAAAGTCATGGGGATGTAAAGTACAGCCTAGGGAATCTGGTCAGTAATATTGTATTAACTATGTGTGGTGCCAGGTGGGCACTGGAGATATTGGGGGAACACTTTGTAAGTATATGATTGTCTGACCACTGTGCTGTACGCCTGGAACTAATCCAAATAATATTGAATGTGAACTGTAATGGAAAAATAACATTTAAGAAGGCTCTGTCATGAGGGATATTAGCAGCACTCATGAAGTCTGGCTTGCGGACCAGACACGCTGGCTGCATTTTAGAAAGCCAATGTCGAAAGCGGACTTAAAATGCTCCACTTTTAACAGATACATAAGCTCCATGACCAGAAACCAAATGTAGGGCTA
>NW_005871858.1:58711-88580 GCF_000147115.1 Myotis lucifugus
AATTATGTGGATTTTTAAATATAAAACCCACAAAAGATATATGTTTTCCCGGAACTTGGAGCCGGAAAAATATTTCTCTATAAGTAAATCAATCAACCTACACCCCGAGGCAGATTTTCCTCCAACCGCAGGGGCGTGGAGTGCTGCCTCCCCCACCGACGGCAGAGGGGGGGGCCCCCCCCACCCCCAGCCCGGGGGGGAGGGTCGGGGGGGGGGAAGGAGGGCTCCACCCCTCATAGCAGGGGGGGAGGTGGGGAGGAGGGCTCCACCACTCATAGCAGGGGGGGGCTCCACCACTCACAGCACGGCGGGGGAGGGGGAGGGCTCCACCACTCACAGCGGGGGGAGGGAGGTCGGAGCTCAGTGTCTCCATCTTTAAAATGGGAATAATGGCACCAACCCGAGGGGGTTAATGGTGTCAGCAGGACCACAGTGGCAGAGGCACTGAGCACTCCGAGTGCTATCATCACCATGGCTGGCACGGTAGTGGCACAAGGGGGAGAGGGCAGATGAGGCAGAAACCCTGCCCGGCTCCGCCTCCTCTGGGCCACGCTGCCAGCCACTCTTCCCAGCAGTGCTGCCCCACAGAGGGCTCCTCTGTGCGTTAGAACTTGGGGGTCGAAAGGACGGGTGGCCCTTCTGCAGCACATGGGCAGGTCCCACCCCACTTCCGAACGTGCTGCTGGACATCCATATAGGTGACAGGCCTGTTTTTATTGGAACTTTGTGTCACTTTACATATGAACACAAAGTATATCACCCAATGTCATATATTCTGAACGTTTACGTGCAGAGTCCTGTGAATCAAGGGAAATTGCTCTTCTTTCAAAAAAAATCCTGTCACAATGGCAATGCCCCCAAGGTGTTCCAGTCACCTCCAGCAGACATCTGGATACATCTGCATTTGTGGCTGTCACGGCGACCACGTGGATCAGTATGTTCCATGAATAAGCATTCTATAGCCCTTACTTCAAAACATCAAACACTGAGGAAAATCTTTAACAATAATCTTTCCTCTCCATCCATGTATATTCGTTTTAAGTAGGTGCAAACATCTGCTAACTTCATTATATTTTCTAATAGAGTCGGGCCTGACATTTACATATTCTAATAGATAGCATCCTTTATAATAAAAACCCAGACCGAAGGGCATAACGACCAGAACGACCCATCGACCAGACGCTCAACACAGGAGCTGCCCCCTGGTGGTCAGTGCTCGGCCCTCCCACAGCGGTAGCAGCCGCTCAGAGGGCAGGTTCACAGCGCTGGGCTGACCGGGATGAGCGGCGCTCCCGCAGCAGGCTGGTCCCCGCAGGCCGCCCCCACCAGTGCCCGAATCACAGCACCAGAAGCAGGCGGTTACTAAGCACCAGCTTCACTGGTAAGTGGTTGAGGGAAAACACACACTGCTCCGTTGTCATTCTCTCCCTCCCACCTTCCTGCAGGAAAAGGAACACCTGGCTCCCACGGCCGCCCTGAGCGCCGTGCCGAGAGCTCACGGCCCTCCCTCCGAGTGAGTCCGCCTTCCCACGGCCTTTACACCCAGCGCCGCTGCCCGAGCATCTTACTGAACCCGTATCACTGAGCACCTCCGTGTCCCGGGCGATGCCCAATGGCCGGGCGCTCGCAGAGCAGCAGGGAGCCGGCTGCCCTGTCCTACGGAGCGTGCATTCTGCCAGGCGAGGACGGGGGTGCGGGGAGGAAAGCCTCGGACAGACATGAGGTGCAGCCCTTAGAGGGCACGGGCACCATGAAAACATGGGAATGAAGCCACATATGGGCTCCGGTGGGAGGGGCAAAGGGAGGCTCGCCGAGGGAAAGTGGAGGAGAGCGGGCAGAGGCCTGGAGAAGGGCATCGGGCAAAGGGGCAGCCCACAGAGGGGCAGCAGGACGAGCAAGAGGCCGAGTGGAAGGGGGTCAAGGCTGGGTCGGGGACACATCCTGCAGGGATCGAGGGCCGTGAGACCTGGTGTCCACTGAGTGGGGGGGGGGGGGGAGCGCCGGGGCTGTAGGTGAGGGCCCCCTGGCTCCTGTGTCAGGAGCAGACTGAGGGGGAGAGGAAGCAGGGAGACAGCAGGAGGCGACAGCACCCTCCCCCAGGGCGATGCCCACACAGTGTAAACTGTGGCAGCCGAGGTGGCGGCTTTGGGGTGTGCTGGAGGGAAGCCAGAGTGTGAGGGTCGATGTGGGGGGAGAGGGAGGAGGCCCCCATGCTCTGCTCTGCCCCGGGAAGGCAGGGTCTCCAGCAGCTGCTGGCAGGGGGCTGTCCGTTTGAGGGTCTGATGCGGGAAGGCAATTCCAGCATGTCAGCAGGGCTGAGTCATCTGGAGTGGCTGAGGGCATTTCCCCAAACCTGAAAAAGGATGCATAAAATGATTGTGGCTGCCAGACAGCTGAGGGCATCTTAATCTACATGTTATTGCCTCCTACTGGCCAAACACCTGAACAGCCGTAGGCAGTTTTTCCCCAATCTGACAATGGATTGTGTATACTAACCCTGGCCTTTGATGTGTATATCTACCTTGCCTTAGGACAGTTTGTGTTAATAAGAAGCAAGGGGTCCTGAGACAAGGAGAACTTAGTTCCTTTAGCTAAGTCTTCTCTGACTCCCCAAATGCCTTCCAAAATTATGTTTCGTCTCTGGACTCTTGATTAATTTACACACAGCACTTCTCCAGATTCCTGACCCCTTCTAGCTGCTGGATTAAGAACCACCAGGAGTCTGACTGTACAACCCAGACCTTAGTTTGAGCTCCACACAAGGGACGTGGAATGTTCATGACCAGCCTCCCACCCTGAGGTCCAGCCGGCGGGTCATTCCTGTCTGGCTGCCCTCATCCCTCCACGCCCCGCCCCCCAAGCTCTCTTCAGTGATGACAACTACTTATTGGAAACAAGCAAATGGTTTTATTTTTGGTACAAAAAACAACAAAACAGAATGCACAGTATTATGGAAAGCAAACGTTGAAAACTAGGAAAATGAAGCCCCCTTGTGGACTCACAGATCAGCTGTGCCCAGAACCCAGGTCACGCATGACACAAAAGGGCTCAGGGTCCAATGCAACGGGCTTGCCCAGGGGGTCCGACTCCAATCCCCGACTCCAGTGTCCAGGACTGAGAGGATCCCGCACCACAGAACAGAACGGCGGAGACCAGCCCCAAGTCCTGCGGCCGAAGGCAAAGCTTGTAGTGGCTTCCCTCCAGTACACCCCAAAGCCGCCACTTCAGCTGCCACAGTTTCCACTGTCTCTCCGCATCGCCCTCAGGGAGGAGAAAGAAACGCTCCTGAGACGCTGGGACCAGGCGGTCAGCATCCAGATCGCTGCCTCTAACTCCCACCCGGGGTCTGTGATGCTCCCAGCTCTACTCCTCCCTCCCCCTCCCACGTCCCCTCCCAGGTGAGCCATGGATGGCCCTTCCCTTCTCCACCCTCCTCAGCTCCCATGGCAGGTAGGGAGGGTGGGGGTCATGCGGGGAATCTGAGGGCCTCGAGGAAATGCCGCTTGAAGAGCCAGAGACAGTGTCTGTCCACCCGTCCCCCAGGATGAACTGATCAAAACAGAGGCCTCATGAGTGCGTGTTTAGAACCGGTCCCTTCCCCCCACTCCCACCCCCCACCACTGCGTAACTTGGCTGTTTGGGGCAAGTCGACCTCTAGAGTGTTACTCTCTCTCCTTTAAATGAGAATGAGAGCCTGGCAGGCTTGGCTCAGCGGTTGAACGTCGACCTATGACTCAGGAGGTCAAGGTTTGACTCCCTGTCAAGGCACATGCCTGGGTTGTGGTCTTGATCCCCAGTGTGGGGCGTGCAGGAGGCAGCCGATCCATGATTCTCTCTCATCATTGGTGTTTTTATCTCTCTCTACCTCTCCCTTCCTCTCTGAAATCAATGGAAGATATCCTATATAATAAAAGCCTAATATGCATATTGTCCCCTCGACCAGGAGTTCAATCCGGAGTTTGACCGCTCACTATGACGTGCGCTGACCACCAGGGGGTGACATGGAACATGACGGGCTTTGGCAACGAGGCACTGGCAGCGGGTGGCAGTGGAGGTGCTGCCAGCCCCAAAGGGCTTCCAGGTGAGCAGGGCCACAGCTGCCAGGACCGCAGGATCCAGTCGGGCTCACCATGGGTTCGCATAAAAGCCAGTCTGCCGAGGCCGGATGGGAGAGAGTGCGCTGCCCACCGGCTTCTGTGCAGTACCGCTGGGCGACCCAGAGGCCCATGCTGCGCCACGGCCCACAGCATCTGGCCACGCTTACCACATCTCCGCGTGGGGACTCGAGCACAGTGACTCAGGCAGAGGGGGGTACATGGGGGCCTGGGGACCCAGGTGCTGCCCAGGGCCCAGAGTTCAGCTGGGACCTGCCCTTCCATGCCAGATGCTCACGCTTCGGCCTAGGGACCGCACCCATCCATGAATTTCGTGCACCAGGCCTCTAGTTTTAATACAGATTGCTTTCCTTTTATTTCTCCTTTTTGCTACAGTTGTTATAGCAGGGCTTTACTGATTTTTTACAAAATCATGTGTACAGGTGAGTCATTCTCTCTTTGAATTTTATTCCAGTACAGTAAGGAGTGTCACAAAACATTTTCCTCGAAGGAGTATTGGGTCTGACAGTGCTGAGAAGCACTGCTCTGCATTTATTACTTAATCCACCCAAGTATTCTGCTCTGTAGGAAAGCCCCTTTAATAAAGGAGGGTTGGGACTAGATTGTAATCGGAGATTAGCTGCTGGGGCCACGCAGATAAAATGAACTAGACCAGCATTCAACATTTAGTTGGTTTAGAATGGCCCGGTCAGCACAACCCTGGGGTCTTAGCACTTGTAGCTGATGAGACCACATTCTTTCAGCCAGACACCGGGGGGTCAGCTCTCAGTTACGGGACAATTTAGCAAGATCTCCAGTTTCTCCTATGGCTTCGGATCAAACCATCTTCAGAAAAAGTAAACGATTATTTTATTCTTACGAGGAAACAAGAATATTCACCCAAATTAACATTACCTGTAGAGTAGTTGTCTCAATACACACAGCTCTTCCCTCCTCCACATGCGTGGTGCTCAGGAAGGAATGCACTGCAGGCCAAGCACATGAGGGACCCCGTGGTTACACACACAGGACACCAGGGGAGAGTGACAGCTCCTCGGGGGTCAGCAAACACTGCTTCCAGGGCCGGAGCCACCTGAGGGGTGCCGAGTCTGGAGCACCTGCCTGGCCCTGAGCCCACGCCTCTCTTCTGTGACTTCACCCCGAACAGGTCACAAACCCTCCACTAAAGAGGTGAGAGTCGTCTCCAGGGAACGAGACACCCAGGTGAAGAGCTACCCACTGGCCCTCCAGCCGTCACTGGCTGGGGCAGGCCACCGAGGCACCTGGACAGCCTTCCTGTCAGCAGGGGCAGCTGGCCCGCCGTCGCCCCAAAGCCCCGCTCCCGGGCCCCTTGCTCAGGATCTGCCAGGTAATTCTGCGGTGGGTGTGGGTGGGGACTAAGCTTTTGCACCTGGAGATGGCAGTGAGCAAAGGAAAAGTGGTGCCTGCTTTCACGGAGTTCACACCAGAGGGAGAGCAGACGTGCGAGGGAGAAACTGTCATATAAACAGTGTGTGATCAAAACAGAGCATGATTACCATTAAGGACAGAATGGGGCTGGGGGCACCAAGAAAGGTTTCCATAGAAGTGGTGCCTGAGCTAAGGGCTGCAGGTTAGATAGGAGTTAACTAAGAGAAGTGGAAGGGGAGCAGGTGGTGGAGAGTTCTCTAGACCAGCGGTCACCAACCTTTCGGACCTCACGGGCCACCAGTGGCCCACAGACCACCTGTTGGTGACTGCTGCTCTAGATGGAGGGCCAGCATGTACACAGTCCCTGTGTGAGACAGCACCAGACCAGCTGTCCGCCGGCCAGCATAGAAGAATAAGGAACACAGCAGAGGTGCAAGATGAGCAAGGGCAGGGAGCGAGGCTACATGAGCCTGTAGTCAGGGCTGGAGTGACCAAAGCCATGCGAGGAGGCTGTGCAGGGGGAGGCAGAGGGACATGAGTAGTTTCACATTCAGGAGCAATCACAGGGGCTGTGGGCTGGGGAACGATGGGTAAGGAGAGGGCCACCCAGAAGGCGGGAGACCAACCATCACCGCGGAGCTAGCCCTCCACACGGAGCAGGAGAGCGTGGAGATGAAAGGAGGATAGACGCAAGAGGTATTTAGGAGGGAAAGCCAGCAGCACGTGCAGCCTGATAAGCGAATTCTCATGGAAATGTAAAGGACTGGCACGCCCCCTCTCCAACCATGGGCTTCTGTGGATGCTGCTCCTGGTAGACCCCGCACACCTGGCCAGCCAGCCTCTGCGCAGGTAATCCCAGTGCGGGAAGGGTCACTGCTGGGAAAGTTCTACAGGTGGGAGCATCTTCCTCGTGGCCAGCTGAGCTCCGCCCACTCCTGGGCCTGCTGCTGGGCTCAGCTGTGGCGGAGGATGCGTGTGCCTTCTCTCCACCCCTCCCAGCTCCCAAGCCCAGGTCTACATGTGGAAATGTTGCCGGTGGGAGTGGAAACCTAGTGGTGTGGCCAGAAAAGCATTCCCGGAGAGCCGCAAGGAAGGCTAAAGGCTGGTGATAAGGTTTAGCTGTGGCGCCAGAGGCAAAGACAAAGGAGTTCCCCTGAGTCCCCAGTGTCCCAGTGCCATCCCCCGCCATAGAAAAAGTCCCCTCTTCATCAGGCCCAGAAACAGGACCAGTGTCCAGACACTTTGCACCAGGTTCAGTCCATGCTCCTGTCCCCTCCGGCTGGCTTAGTCTGCTCCGGGCGGGAGCTGTCTCAGGCCCCAGGTGCTGCTGGGGCCACATGGCTGCTACAGAGAGAATGCCCGATGAGCGATGGATGGTGAACAGGCCCAGGCCTGTTACTCAGGGAGAGAAGGGAGCCCATTGTTAAGCTGATTATGTCATCTCAGTCTTGGGTCCTGACAGGCACTTTTTCAAGCTTCCATGGGCTTCTGACAGGTCTACCCCCCCCCCCCCAACCAATCTATTTCCTAGACCTTTCGGGGTTGTGTCTCTTATCCAATTGAATCCTTTTACCAAGGCTAGACCAACAGGCCTCTGTGTCACCATCTTGGCTCCTACTGCGCATGTGCCTACCTGCCCCTTTATTGTTCTTTCCCTTCCCCGGGACCTGCAGGGAATGGGCTGATGGGTCCCTGGAGTGTGTCCCATGGAGAGCTGCAGCTGCCGGGGAAGCAAGCAGGCTCATGCTCCCGACTTGATTCTGCTTAATAATGTCTGGATCCGTTTGTTCCCCCTCTTTATTAATCACTAGCTAACTACCTACACCCCACAGAAAGAGCATAGACTTTGAGGTCCCCTTACTAATAGGTGGCTGTGGGCAGACCACTTAATTGCCCAAGCCTCAGTTTCCTCCTAGGGAAGACTGGAGGAGCAGGCAGCTTGACATTCAACAAGGGCTTGCTCCCCAACATTGCTCCCCTGGCTTGATTGCTGGACCCTGAGTGTCAATCACCTCACCCTTAAGAAATACAGTGGAGCTTCATTTCTCGAACGTCTCCCATCTCGAACACTTTGCTTCTCAACCTGACAACCCTTTCATGTTGTATGATCAGTCACCATCTCTGTGACAAACAGGAGAGAATTCGCAAATATGAGGCAGTTCACCACTGTTACAATCTCAGGATACTGTGCTGTGAATATTTTCGTGTTGCTGGTTTTTTTTGCTTTTGTTGCTGCTTATAATTATTGTAAATTTTTCATTTTTTACTGTACATTTCCTTTCTTTTTTGTTAAATTTTCATTTACATTTCATGTCCTTTTTGTTTTTAAAGTGTTTATTTATAGATTAACAGTACAATAGACATGTCCTGTATACAAGCAAGGTTAAAACAGGGAATCATTTGGGGGTCTGGAACAGATTAATTCAATTTATATTATTTCTAATGGGAATAAATGATTTGGTTTTCGAACAGCCTTCTGGAACAAATTAAGTTCAAGAAACGAGGTTCTACTGTATCTCCAAAGTCTTCAAGTAAATGGGCAATTTTCCTACCGGTTGGGGCACGTTCTTCCCTGGCCCTGCCCAGCATGAGCCGGCTCTTAGAAGCAGGACCCAGGGGAAGTGCAGGGGCGTGGGAGGAGGGCAGCCTGCACGGGCAGGCCAGGCGCCCTGGTCTGGGTGGGCAGACCTCCCGCATGGCCCCATCCCCACAGGATGAGGAAGATGACCCCCAGGAGACCAGCACCTGCTCCCGGCCACACTGAAAGTAGAGGGGAGTTCTAGAGCTTTGCCGCCCCAAATGTGCCTTTTGGGATATTGATTAAGAAGCAAAAGGCTCAGAAAGGACCTTTGACACCCACCACCACCACCCCCCAAACCTCCCTCATTTGGGTTTGTCCAATGTTTCCTCGTAACTCAATTCCCGTTACATGTTTTTGGCAGGCACTCATGGAGGTGACATGTTCTCATAATGTTGATTTGCTTCATTTCTGTGAGGTTAACTGTGATCATTGGTCGAGGCAGCATCTGCAGGTTTCTCCGGTGCAAAGTTGCTGTTTTTCCTTTGTAATTAGTAAGCTATTTGTGGGAGACGTTTTGAAAGTATGTAAATGGCAGTTGTACCACACTTTCACCCATCACTCCAGCTTCCACTGCTGCTTCTTACCTGCATCAGGTGGCCTCCAGAGTTGGAGGGGTGGCCGGCCAACTCCATCACTCCTCCCTTTATGAGCTGATTTTCTACTCTAGTTGATTTTCTTTTCTTCCCCCCTTTAATGATTTATTATCAGTAGGGACTCACGGATTCTTTTTTTTCCATGTTGGATACTCCATTGCTACTGTTCTTTGTGTTGGTGCTGAAATTGCCATAGATGTGACCAGTCGGCACCTGCTGGCTCTGCTCCCTCGATGTGCCCCATCGTTCTTCACACTCTCCCTCCAGCACAACACATCCCAGGCTCATCTCGCATTTCCCTCGTCCCCGCCATCCCATCGACAGCCCATTTCTCCAAGGCTCCCTGGCTCCTCTCAGTGGACAGTGCCACTCAGAGACCAAGGTCAGAGGACAGGTGTAGTCATGTTACCAGGCAGAGTCCACGTGCCTGATGCTCCAAAAGGCCAACACACAAATGACAGCGTTTGGAGTGAGGAAAGGGTTATTGATCGAGGAAGCACCAGCCTACAAGATGGGAGTCCATCCCCCTAAAGTACAGAGTTGAGTCTTCTTTCATGTCAAGGGAAGGGGAAATGGGAGGGGCAAGGGGTGACCTCAGATGTCAGGGCACCAGCAGAGGTCGAGGAAGTCTGTGAAACCTCGTTGTTCCCAGTCCCTTGTCCCCAATTGATTGGAGTCTGGTCCCCAGGCTCCTGTAAGTATTTGCTAAACAATTATTATTTTTGTACATATTTCCCCCATCTCCTCTGGAGAGGCACCTTCTGGCACGGAGCTTTTCTGGAAAAGCTCAAGCCGCAAGCAGAGTTTCTCTAATGCCCAGCCTGTCTGCATGCAAGACCACAGCGGGCGTGAGCAAGATGGAGTCAGAGAGGCCCAGCGCTTCACTCCGCTGCGCCACTGACACCGGGTGGCCCGGTCCCGCGCTGGAGGCGGTGCTTCCAGCTGTGCATCCGCCCCCAGTGCTGTGCAGCCGCGCAGGCTCCTCTCTCAGGAGGACTCCCAGACCGCAGGCAGCCACATCTGAGAAACCACCGCAGAGTGTGTCCATGGCCATGGCTTCCGCTCTGAGCCCTGTTCATGGGAGCGTTTCCTGGCTCTCATCTCTCTTCATTGCTCCTCTTTCAATACAGGCTATTCTGTTGTTTTAGCCAGCCCACCCTCCCATCCCAAAGGTAGCCAAAGCTATGCTCACAGCTCCTCCTGGCCTTGCTGTGGCCAAGGAGAGGTCCTTAAGGGAGGTCAGGTCAGACCTACTGTGCGCAGTGTGGAGGGAGAGGAGAGGATGAGTAGTTGAATGCTCAGCACCAACTCCACGGTGGGCATAGCAGCTTCCCATCTTAGGGATATAGACTGGAATCTCCAAAAATCAAGGCTTGTCCTAAAGTTGCCTTTGGGATTTTTATTTTTAGCTGATTGTTAGAAAACAAAAAGACTCAGAAAGAACCTTGACCTTCCTCCTCTCCTGCCTAAGAGATTCAGATGGAAAAACCTGCTTCAGGAAGGAGCCTCGGCGTAATCGCCTCAGCATTGGACAGGGAGGCTCCCGGCCTGCTGACCAGGTCTCCGGCGTCCCATTGTTTCTGGGTGGCCGAGCAAAAAATCCACCTGCCATGTGTATTCTGCTTTTCCTCAATTACTTTAAACCACTCGTTTTCACTTTTAAAATCCAAGACCCTGTTCTCCCCTTTTCTCCTTAGTCCAAAATGACATATATGCCCAATGTTGCTTCACTGTCTTTGGGATTTTCATGCTTGTGTGAATTCCCTGTGCACATATAATAAACTTCGACTTTCTCCTATTAGCCTGTCTCTGTTAATTTGATTATTAGCCCAGCTAAAAGAACTTAGAAGGTGGGAGGAAAAGTTTGTTATTTTAATCCCCACAGGGACGTGTGTGTGTGTGTGTGTGTGTGTGTGTGTGTGTGTGATCCAGGAGCGAGGCACTTAGAAGTCGATCTTCTGGGCAGCCTTGCAAATCTCTCCAGGACCAGCACGCCAGAGCTCCAGCCCCATGGCCCCCACGGTATTACTCCTGACCTGCTCTGTCCAATACTGTGGCCACTAGCCCAGTGTGGCCATTTACATTTTAATTCACTGAACTGAATTTGGATTGAAAATGTAGATGCTCCGTTGCACTAGGCACATTTCCAGCTCTACACAGACACAGAACCTCCTAGCAGCACAGATGGTCCAATCCGATGCTGCTGCTCTAGACCGACTAACTCAGAGGGCTGGGAGGTCTGTGTCCAGAGCACCCCAGGTGGGCCCTGAGGGAGATTAAGCTCCAGGGTCAGAATGTGTTTCCCTGATGGTGGGAGGAATGTGTGCACATTGTAGAAGGACACCGTCCTGTGACGACCATGGGCCTGAGGCCAAGGAAGCAGGAGCGTCAGGGACTGGAAAGTAGATAACCTGGCAAAGTGAAAGCCCTCCTCGTCCTCTCTCTCAGGAAGGCTTGTCACAAACAGGAAAGCGGCTGTTCACAGTGGGAGGGAGGGTCTGCAGCCCAACTCTCTGGAATTGGAGCCAATTCATCTGCATGTCAATGGGCCCGGGAGGAGGGGCACTTCTTTCCACTCTGGACTCCAGTGTCACCAAGAGGGGCGTCTCCCTGGCCACGGGGTGGACAAGAGCAGCCGGGCCTTCCTCACATCTTCAGTCCTCTTTCCTGCTGTTTTACTTCTCCACACTGGTCACTCTCTTGCATTGCTGATTGTCTGTTCCTATGAAATGTTGGCACATGCGGGCAGGGATTCTTACATGCTCTGCCCACTTCTGTACCCCTGCCCCTCACGCAGTGCCTTGCACATGTCGCCACAGACCACTGTGCCCAGTGACTGAGTGCACTGTGGTTGACCCAGGTCTGTAAGCCCCAGGTGTGCCTTCCTTCTAGAGCCGGTGGGCACAAGCAAGCAGGTGCTCTCTTAGGGTAAAACATCACACAGATCACCCTCCAAAGTTAAACTACTCCTAAGTCTGCAAAGGAGCCATGTTCTCTCCACCTCCTCTGCCTCATCATACACACATACACACAGGCATGCACACACACACTCATACACACACACACACACACACACACGTGTGCACACCCATGCACACACATACACAGTTTCTGACTCGCCCTGTGCTATTCTCTCTTCCCAGAAGTCCTTTTCCAGCAAACACTAGATTCTCAAGCAAACCCTTAAGTCCTCTCAGCTCAGAGGGTGCCACCTCTGGGACGTCAGCACTGACACCCACAGGCTGGCCCAGGCTCCAGGACACGGGACACAGGGCCTCTTCTTAGAACTTCCTGTCTGACTACTTAGAACTTCCTGTCTACACATCTGTCTCCCCTCCCGACTGAGCTCCTGCCAACCAATGAGGTTTTCAATTCATAAAGTATTAAAATCTATTCTAATTCTGAATAACTTCTGCATGTCTCAGTAGCCTCCACCCAGGATCTTACAAACACTAATTGGTGTCCAGTGTCAGTTCATGTTCAGTAGGGGCTGTGCCTATAAAACCTGAGCGGCTAGTGGACCTGCCGGAAGCTTTCATCAGTCCAACCTCACACCCCTCCCTTGGCACTAGCTTTGGGCAAAGCCAAACTGCTTATTCCCCACATCTCAATATAATGCTTTGTTTACATTCCCCTGGTGGCAGTGGTCTCTGTCAGGGCTCTTCCCATATGACAGCAGTGTGGCTGTTCCTGACAAAAGCAATACCTATGCCTGGCTTGTTCCTGAGCTGTTAGATTAAAAATAAGTATGTAGCCATTTTTACAGCATATTAAGATCTGAGATTTCATTCATTCATTCACTCATTTACTCACGCATCAAACATATATAAGCCACCTGTTTATTCATAGTAGCGATAATCATATGAGTAATACAAGGACAAACCAATCATGAATTCTACAGTCAGATAGCTTGCAGTCTATCTAGAGCAGCGTTTCTCAACCTGTGGGTCGCGACCCCTTTGGGGGTCGAATGACCCTTTCACAGGGGTCGCCTAAGACCATCAGAAAACACATATATAATTACATATTGTTTACAGTAGCAAAATTACAGTTATGAAGTAGCAACGAAAATAATTTTATGGTTGGGGGTCACCACAACATGAAGAACTGTATTAAAGGGTCGCAGCATTAGGAAGGTTGAGAACCACTGATCTAGAGAAATAGAGCATATAAACAAAATGATGTGAATACAATGCAGAAGGAGATGCTGGTGTAAGACAGAAGTAGGTGTTTGAGAAGATCTGCTTGCTAAAGGGCCTTGGGAGGAGAGCCAGCAGCACGAACAGGAGTTTGAAGTTAACAGGAAGACTTAGATGTTTATTTTAATGATGGGGAGTCGGAGAGAAGGATTTAAGGCAACCAAAGCCGTCCCTCGGGCCACTGCCTCACTCAGTCGCATCCCCACTTCTGCCCTGAGTCTCCTGGGGGGTGTGGCCAAGGGCAGGATGGGGGGCGGGGCGGGGTTTCAAACAGACCCCACCCTCAATATTCTAATATGTCTCTTTACTGAAATAATCCCAGCAACAAGTCTCCTGCCTTTTTAAAACTCAGAAATAAGGCTATTACAATGCCCCCAAATATGATGCCTGCAACTTTGACATAACTTTTTAAATAAATATTAATAACTTTATTAAAAATTTTATTTTGTAAGTTTAAATTCTGGGAAAACACAACATAAAATCACATTTTGTGAAGTGGCATCCAACATATAATCTTAAAAATAACAACAAATCACTAAATCTTTAAAAAACATAAATAAATGTGTGCAACATTACCTGCCCCTAATAAAAACAGATAGGTAAATAAATCAGTAGGCTAACAAAAGTAGTAGGAAAAACATACCCTGATTTTTTGCTTCTCGTTAGATATGGCTGGTTAAAAATAATTTGTATGGCCCTGGCCAGTGTGTTCAATGGTTAGAGTGTCAGCCCCATGCACTGAAGAGTCGAGGGTTTGAGTCCCGCTCAAGCTCAAGGACACATACCTGGGTTGTAGGTTTGATCTCCAGCCCTGGTCAGGGCTCATGTGGGGAGTCAACCAATCAATGTGTCTCACATCAATCTTTCTCCCTCTCCTCTCCTTCCTCTCTCTCTTTCTCTCTCTCTCTCTCATTTCTCTTCCTCCCTCCCTTCCACGCTCTCTAAAAAAAAGGCAATGGAAAAAATATCCTCAGGTGAGGACTAAAAAAGTCAATTGCATTGTAAATATTCCTGTTTCTGCGCTAAGTTTACTAGGATGCTGCTTGCCACTGTGGAGTCTCTGCTCACCTCTGCATCCCGGGAAAGGTGAACTCTGCCCCCTCTGCCTACCTGCCTTGTCCTGTTGAATAGTTCACTGCTCTATGCAGGAATTTCCAGGCGTGCAGAGCAAAGCTGGGAGCTGGGGAGAGTGGTAAAACCCAGAAGTACCAACTTTTTGCCTTTATCCGAGTTCCTGCCCAGTGCTGATCCCATGCCCCAGCCAGGAGAGCGGCCCCTCCCCAACTCCCACATGAACACAAACAGCTTGTGAGCCTCTGAGCTGGCCGCCCCTCAGCCCCGTGCTCCTGCCAGCCTCCTGCAGTGTGAAATGCCTCATAAATTAGAACAATTGATGGGGAATCGTGCTGACAGCTAGCAAAGGCTGAAAAAACAACAGAAATCATACAGGGTGCGCCACGCCCCAGCCTCGCTGACTGGATGGGCAGAACAGAGAGGGGTTAGTGGATTTAGGGACGTGCATCTTACCTCTCACATAAACCCGTGTGGTGCGCTGGGTGTCCACATCGCTCAACTGGACGGCCAGTCAGAGAGGCGCACCTGCACCTTTCAGACCCTTTCAGCGCCAGAGGTCAAAGCCCCACTTCCAGTGAACAGTGGTCACCACGTTAGCGTGGCCTGCGAGTTACTGGTAAAGGAAGGGAGCAAAGGGAGTCAGGCATTACGCCTAATAAACCTACGGAGCGGAACCGGACAGTAAGCCTGACTCACTTGGAAGGTGCAGCATTCACAGGCTCCCAGGGGGCCGCCACATCCTCCGCCTGAGGGACTTGGTCACCAGCAATCCCTGTGCGGACAGGAGGGATGGGCTTTCCAATCTCCCCCAGGACGCCAAACAGCAGCAGAATCATAGGAAGGAGGAATAAAAAAGCATGGAAATTCCTTTGCCAGATGAGGAGGCAGCACTTGGAGGCTTGTGCAGTAGGAGCCAAAATAGTGGCATAAAGGGGTGGAGTCTAGCCCGAGAAAACCTGGAAAAACAACCGGATTGGATAAGGACACGGAACCCCAGAAGGCCCAAGAAAGGGATTGGATGGGAGGTGGTGCCAGCACAAGCCAGGGAAAAACCAGCCAGGAGGTTGATACTTTGAAAGAAAACCTGCTCCTTCCAGAAAACCTAGAAAATATATGAAGGTTTACCAGGGATCGCGGAGCAGCTGCCGCTAGAACCCGCCCACTCTACAGCCCAGAGAGCATATCATTTCTTTTCACCCCGGTAAATCTGGCCGCTGTGTTTAAACTTCTCCCACGCATGTGCCCTTTGAAATTCCTTTCTCACAGCACCACAAGGATCCATTTTCACTAGCAACACAATCAACCGATTCTCAGACAAGCCAAGTGATAGAGCCAGAGCCTTGAATGAAGGGGAAGCTGAATCCCCTAGAGGAAGAACTTCACTTTACTCCCCCAAATTTATGCTATTAATTTTTCTCCGTGACTCCCCAAAGAAACCTGTGGCCATTTCCAGGGTAACTGTGAACGGGGAAAAGTGGAATAGTCAGACTTTGGGGGATTACTGGATACTGGCCCTGACCTGACACTAATTCCAGGAGGCCCAAAATGTCACTGTGGCTCATCAGTCAGAGTAAAGGCTTACGGGGATCAGGTGACTCATGGCATTTTAGCTCAGGCCCATCTCACAGTGGGTCCCCTCGTCATCTCCCCAGTTCCACAATGCATACTTGGAATAGGCGTATTCAGGAAGTGACAGCATCCCCACATTGGTGCACTGACCTGTGGAGCGAGAGTTATTATGGTGGAAAAGGCCAAATGGAAGTCACTGGAACTGATTTTACCTGGGGAAATGCCGCATTCCTGGAGGTATTGTGGAGGTTATTGCCACTGCTGACTTGAAGGAGGCAGGCATAGTGATTCTCACCGTATCCCGTTTAGCTCTCCTATGCAGCCTGTGCAGAAGACAGATGGGTCTTGGAGAACGGCAGCAGATTGTCACAAGCTAATCAAGTGATCATTGTCATCTCTGTACCAGATGGGGTTTCATTTCTTAGCAAATTAACACGCCCCGTGGTCCTGATGTGCAGCTATTGATCTGGCCCAGGCCTTTTCTCCATCCCTGTTAACAAAGACCACCAGACGCAGTTTGCTTTCAGCTGGCAAGTCCAGCAAGGCAACGGCACTGTCCTCTCGCAGGGGTATCTCAGCTAGCTCCCCGGTCCCATGCTCTAGTGCAGTCCACAGGGATCTTGATCACCTTCCTGTTCCATGGGACATCACGCCGGCCCATTACATTAATGACATGGACCCAGTGATCAAGAAGTAGCAATGACTCTAGACACATTGGTAAAACATGTATGCGTTAGGGAGCGAGAAGTCCCACAAAAACTCGAAGTCCTACTTCAGTAACAGTTGGAGGGATCCAGGGACCTAGGGCGTGGTGAGCCAACCCTACTAACGTGAGGGACACATTGCTGCCCTGGTACTCCTACTACCAAAGAGGAGGCATCACGCCTCATGGCGCCACCTTGCATTTTGGAGACACCATACTCCTCATCAGGGTGTGTTAATCCAGTTCATTTACTGAGTGACCCCAAAACTGCTAGTTTCCGGTGGATCTCTGAACGAAGAAGGCTCTGCCACAAGTCCAGGCTGCTGTGCCAGCTGCTCTGCCACTTGGGCCTCATCACCCAGCAGGTCCAATGGTGCCTGGAGTGTCAGTGACAGACGGGGATGCTGTTTGTAGCCTTTGGCAGGGCCCTGTAGGTGAATTCCCAGTACAGACCCTTAAGATTTTGCAGCAAAGCCTTGCTGTCATCTACAGATAACTACCCTGCTTTTGAGATACTGTTTGGCTTGCTCCTGGGTCTCGGTGGAAATGGAATGTTTAACCATGGGCTACCCAGCTACCACAGAGCCTTAGCCACACATCATGAACCAGGTGCTGTCTGACCCACCAACCCGTGAGGCTGGGTGTGCATAGCAGAATTCCATTATCCAATGGCAGTGGTTGGGAACCTCACCTGGCTTACCCTGATTCAGCCCTGTTCAACCCCAAGCCTTGCCCAGCCTGAATGTAAAAGATCAGTTCTTAAAACGCTTCCTAACATCCATGGCCATGGCCACAGGCCTGTCCGTTCAGCCTGACTGTAACATTCCTACCCCAGGCAACAGCCCCTCCCTGAAACCAGACGGGGCTCATGGACTCGGAAGATTTAGCACCCATCTCGGAGGCTTTGAGGAGAGGATAGCTGTGCAGAAGCCAAGGGCACAGGGGGCTGGATTTATACTCAGCAAAGTACCCTTGGATGTGAGGGCCCCTTTAATGCCAGATTAATACAGTGAAGCTGAAATGCTTGAGTTCCAGGGGTTTGCTGAGTTCTGCGTGCACTCCCCACAAAGTGGATTAATGCTGTGGCTGGCGGCCCTCAGCATGATATATTAATTTATTGGCATTTAGATTTATGGGCTTCAAGACATGCTAACCGAATACAGTTAAAATTAGCCAGCCTGACCCTGCTGTCCTCAAGCCTGCGAGACAGTTGGGAGGATTTATGTTTCTCTGCAATCACAGGAGTGCTTTGGAATCAGCCCAGTGACGGGCCACCGCTCTGCTTCATTCAGTTGGGGTGGGGGTGGGGGAAGAACAGAAGAGCATGGATTAGCCACATTTTAAAGCCCTTATTCAAGTTCAGAGGCACTTTTCTGGCTTGCTCCATAGGTTTGATAATGTAATGGTCTTTTAAAGATGCTGGGAGGCTGTGACCAAAAAGGAGAAAGATTAATCAAAAGGCAGTTGAGTTTCCAGTTGATCTGGCTGATAGACTGCATCACAGAACTGCCCTGCCCGGGACCTACCCACAAAAGCAAAACCTAATGAAAGCATCAATTCAAGTCCCACGTTTTGCCAACAGCAACCAAAGGCGGAGTGGGGCATAACCTACTGCACTGCGTGCCCCAAATGGGAAACTGAGGCAGTGGCAGAAGAGGTGTTGCCCCACCCCAAGAACACACCAGTGAGGCTGCAGGGCCCTGAGGCTTCTCGCCCACATCCTCCCACCCAGAGTGAAGCAGGCGGGGGCTGGAGCTGGGCCGTTTTCCCCGGCTGAGGAGAAGTGGAGTTGCTGACGCTGAGGAGAAACGGGTGAAGTGGGATGGACACTCCCTGTGGGAAGAGACACCTGCTGGAGGGGAGGCAGATCTGGAGCCATCTCACAGGAATGCGCATTCACTCCATAGCCAACACCTCAGCAGTCTGAGCAGAGCCCTAGCCAGGTGTCCTCAGAGAGGCTGCACTCCCATCATGCCCCGGGCTACAAAAAACCAATAAAACTCCTAATATAGAGAAGCTCTGAGGGGCAGAACACGGACTGGAATAATGAAGAAAGGGCAGCACAATGCTGAACAGAGCAGGCTGTGGCCCTGGACACACTGCTCGGCCGAAGCCAAGGTGAAACGATTCCATCACACAAGCAGGCAGCAGACATGTGCATTACACGCACACACACACACACACACACACACACACACACACCCTTCACAGGGAAAGGCGCATGCACACGAGAACAGGCATGAGTCCAGCCGGGAGAAAACATAAGGCAGTGACAGTGATGGCAAATGCCTCGCAATTGCTTTAAATTAAAGAGCAGCCTAAAAGGGCCTAAATACATAACAAGAGAACTCAGAATGAATGATAAAACCAAGAAAATGGACAAAGGGACTAGAGGCATATGGAAGCAAATGAATAACAAAACAACAATATTACAGAACTAATAACACTTTGGAAACAGCAAGAAACAGAGTAAAAACCACTGAGAACAATTGCTTATCTGCAGGAAAGTTTGAGAAGGTATTTCTTTAGCAACATGTACAGCACTTACTATGTGCCAGCACTGTTCTGAGCACTTCACCAATACCAGCTATTAATCCTCATAATAATCTTAGGAGGTCGGAATCATTATCTCCATCTTCCAAAGGAGGAAAGTGAGGCACAGAGAGGTTACGTATCTCGCCACGCCTACACAGCGAATATGTGGCAGTCTGGATCTAGAATGCTTAAATTTAACCAATTCACTATAACTAATAATAACAATAAAAATCCACAAAAATAATAATCACTACTACCCATATGTTTATGGCTCCTCTGTGTTGAGTATTATTGTTTTTTATGTATATTTTTATTGATTTCAGAGAGGAAGGGAGAGGGAGAAATAGAAACATCAATAATGAGAGAGAATCATTGATCGGCTGAGTCCTGCATGCCCCCTACTGGGGATTGAGCCCGAAATCCAGGCATGTGCACTTGACTGGAATTGAACCGGGGACCCTTCAGTCCACAGGCCAATGCTCTATGCACTGAGCCAAACTGGCAAGGGCAGTTGGGTAGTGTTTTAAGAGCTTTACATATATTAACTCTGTTAACCCTGGAAACTGCCCTGTGAGATAGACATGTCATTCTGACTTTATTGTGAGGAAACTAGGTTCAGTGAGATTGAGTGACTGGATAGTGAACACAGGTGAAAACGAAAAAGATGGAAGAAGAAATAGTGAGGGAAAATGCACAAAGCAACTAAAATGTGGAACAGATAATAACTGAAAACATCTCTGAAACTGAGGAAGATATCTAAAGATTTTAAAAAGCATATTTTAGTTAAAGACATCTTTATATAAAGCTGCTAATGTTAAAAATTTTATTTTCTGGTTAATTATTACAGTTAAAGGATGAAGAAGAAATTATTCAGAAATCCTGGTAATCAATAACCTTGAAAGGTAAAAAAAAATCTATATTTATACCTATACCTATATCTATATCATCTATATCTATATCTATATCTATATCCATATCTATCTATATCTATCTATGTCTATATCTATACTAGAGGCCCGATGCACAAAATTTGTGCAAGAGTAGGCCTTCCTTCCCCCAGCTGCTGGCACCAGCTTCCCTCTGACATCTGGGACCCGGGCTTCCCTCACAGCCCCAGCTTCGTTAAGAAGGTCTTCTGGAAGGTTGTCTGGAAGGACATCTGGTCTAATTAGCATATTACGCTTTTATTATTATAGATATTTATATCTGGCTTCAAATTTCTCCACAGCATCAGCAATGTCAAAACACAACAGAGCAGGGGGGTCAAGATGATGGCATAAGTAAATGTGGAACTCCAATCCTCCCACAACCACATCAAAATTATAACTAAACTACAAAACAACCATCATTCAGAACCACCTGAAGTCTAGGTGAACAGACTTCAGGTGGTTCTAAAATCCTATAAGTAAGGATTTACAGAAGAAGCCACATTGAGACTAGTAGGAGGGGCAGAGACACAGAATGGGCTGGTCCCACACCTGCATGTGTCAGATAAAAATCCAGAGGGATATTCTCTGCTGCAGAGTTTCCCCTGAGAAGCAAGGGGTCCCAGCCCCACACAAGGCCCCCAGCCCTGGGTTCCAGTGCCAGGAAGAGAAGTCCCCTTAACTTCTGGCTGTGGAAACCAGTGGGGAGAATGGATGAGTAACACAGAGACTTCTGGAGTCCCAGGCAGTTCTTCATAAAGGGCACACATACAAACTTACTCAGCCTCATTCCCTGAGCTCCAGCATGGGGGCAGCAGAAACATACAGGAGGAACTGAGCAGTCTGGCATCAAGACAAGAGTGAGGGGATGGGCAGCTTTCTCCCAGACAGAAGTGCTGTCAGAGGCCATTGTTCCTTTTCTGAACCCTTCCCCCACAGAGCTGGCAGACATGCATCATATCTGAGTCTCTATCACTCTGACAAACAATTTCATACCTTCCTGATGATTCCCTGAGACCACACCCCACCCAACTTGCTGGCCCAATCCAAGTCTTTTCCAGACAAACTATATGTCTTGGCTCATGCTTCAGACTTTCTAAAATCTCTCAAACAAGCAGCATCTGGCCTTAGCATGCTCCATACCTCTTGATAAGTGGCCCTAGGCCTGGAACTAGAGGCAGATGGCCTTGGTTTGTAGCTTGGCCTCTTCTGGGCAGCTCCAAGCCCAGCACAAGTAGCAGCAATCTGCAGATCACTTTGTAGCTTATGCTGGGTTGTCCCAGGCAGGGCACAGGTAGAAGCTGATCTTAACCTGCAACTCCAGAAAAGCCTCAGAGACAGTGCACCTAGTGGACAGTTTCAGACCACATTGGAGCACCACCCAACCTCCTCCACAGGGACACACTCAAAAGCCAGACTCAGCAGGCCCCAGAGCCCCACTGAAGTAAGTCCTGCTCCATGAGGTAGGCTCCTGCACAGCTCATTCTCCACAGTGGTCACAGCCAGTCCACACAGCCCATGAGAGGGGTAGATCTCTCCCATTGAGGTAACAACAGCAATCAAGGCTCAAGTATAAGAGGGTGTACACATCCCACAAAAGGGGGGCCACACCTGGAGTGCCAAGCTCAGGTGTTCAGAAAGGCTGTGCCAATGGGCCATGCAGGACTCCTGCTACATAAGGGCACTCTACCAACCCTGGAGACATAGCAGCTCTACCTAATACATAGAAACAAACACAGGGAGGTGGTCAAAATGAGAAGACAAAGAATCATGTCCCAAATGAAAGAACAGAACAAAAGTCCAGAAAAAGAACTAAACCAAATAGAGACAAGCAAGCTACTAAATGAAGAGTTCAAAACACTGCTTATAAGGATGCTCAATGCATTTAGTGAGAACTTCAACAAAGAGATATAAAACATAAAAGTGGAGTTAGAAAACAAAACAGAATCTGTGAGAAATAAAGAATATAATAACTGAAAGAATACATTACAAGGAATCAACAGTCAAATAGATGAAGCAGAGGATCAAATCAGAGATTTGGAAGATAAGGAAGCAGAAAACACCCAATCAGAACAGAAAAAAAAATTTTTTTTTCAAAAAATGAGGATACTATAAGGAGCCTCTGGGACAATTTCAAGCACAGCAACATTTGCATCATGGGGGTGTCATAAGGAGAAGAGAGCATGCAAGGAATTGAAAACCTATGTGAAAAAAATAATGATGGGAAGCTTCCCTAACCTGGTGAAGGAAATAGATAACACAAAGAGTCCCAAATAAGATGAACCCAAAGAGGCCCACACCAAGACACATCATAATTAAAATGCCAAAGGTGAAAGACAAAGAGAGAATCTTAAAAGCAGTTAGTTACCTACAAGGGAGCTCCCATAGACTGTCAGCTGATTTATCAACAGAAACTTTTCAGGCCAGAGGGATTGGCAAGAATATTCAAAGTGATGAAAAGCAAGGATGTACAACTAAGACTACTTAACCCAACAAGGCAATCATTCAGAATTAAAGAACAGATCAAAAGCTTCCCGGACAAGAAAAAAGCTAAAGGAGTTCACCACATTTCAGTGTTACAAGAAATGTAAAAGGGTCTTCTTTAAGAAGAAGAAAAAAACAAAAATATGAATAATAAAATGGAAATAAATACATAACTGTAAACAATTACTTTAAATGCCAACGGATTAAATGTTCCAATCAAGACATATAGATAACAAAAAAAGACCCTTACATATGCTGTCTACAAGAGACTCACTTCAGATAGAAAGAAACACAGAAAGTAAAGAGATGGAAAAAGATATTTCATGACAATGGAAACAAATAATAGCTGGGGGAGCAATACTTATAGCAACAAAATAGACTTTAAAACAAAGGGTATATAACAAGAGTCAAAGGAATATCTAGCAACTCCACTTTTGTGTATTTATCCAAAGAAATCCAAACAGTAAATCAAAAAGTAACAGCAAATATCCATATGTTCATTGCAGCATTATTTACAATAGCCAAGATCTGGAAGTAACCTAAGTGTCTATCAATAGATGAATGGATAAAGAAATGGTGCATATATACAATGAAATATGATTCATCCATTAAAAAGAATGAAATTTTGTCATCTGCAAAAATATGGACAGACCTAGAGGGTATTGTGCTGAGTGAAATAAGTCAGGCAGAGAAAAACAAATGCCATATAAATTCACTTATGTGTGAAACCTAAAAATAAATAAATAAATACATAAATAAATAAATAAATGAACAGGCAGAACAAAAATGGGCTCAAAGATACAGAGAACATTTTGACGATTGCCAGATGAGAAGAGGTTAAGGGAATGAGTGAAAGGGATGAAGGGATTAAGAAGCATAAATTGGTAGTATAGTACAGCATAAGGAATATAGTCAATAATATTGTAATAGCTAGATATGGTGTCAGGTGAGTACTAGATTTAGTGGGGTGATCACTTAGTAAGTTATATAATGTCTAATCTCTGGGTTGTACTCCTGAAATGTGTGTCAACTTTAATTTAAAAATTTCTTTAAAAATTATTTAAACTAAAAAAATAAAAAGACAACATGACATCTACAAGTCCTTAGAGAACAAATTAGAGTAACCTGCCAAAATATATTTTAAGTAGAATAGCCCAGATAGCTTTAAAATCACATAGGCAATAGGTAAACTTGTCCAAATGAAAAAAATTCAAAGATTACTAACATCCTAAGTATCTCCTTAATTTTTTTAAATCTAGACAATTTAGAGAGGGATTTTAAAAATAAAGAATGTGAACATAGGAGGTTAAAAATGGTGATGGAGTAAGTGGATGCTACACAGACACATTCCCAGGACCAAACTGGAATTACAACTAAAATACAAAAACAAAACAAAACAAAACAAAAAACCCCATCCTGAATAATCAAATGAAGACTAGCTGGAGAGAACCCTGATAATCAAGGACAGAAAGTGGAGACTGCATAGAAGCTGGCAGACCTTTGCTATCCAGGCAGTTTTTGCTTGGGGGAAAGACAGTTGACCCACCCTATTAGAAAACCCCTTGCCCCACCCTGTGGAGTTTCTGAGGCCCATTAAGAGACTGAAAATAACAATTAGCCTCCAGGCAGAAGAAATTGCCCCACCCTGTTGGAAAACATCTCACCCCATCTGTGGACAATTGCCTGAGGCTGCTCATGACTAAATCCAATCAGCCTGAAGGCAGAGGTAGGTCTCTGGAGGTTTTGAGTCTTTGCCTGACCAAATTAGTCAAAAACAGTGTTTGGATCCCTGCTGCAGACACCACCCCTGACCATGCAGCAAGGCAAAAGCCAGCTGGACCCCAAGCACCTGCAGCTGACACCTACAGGACAAGCTCAGTGGGGGAAGGGAGTAAAGCTCAGAACAGGTACAATCAAGGCATGAGACTCAAGGTAGACACAGCCTCTGGGATAAGGAGTCCCCAAATACTGGACTACTAGGGGCTTCAACCTCTAAGACCTCAATCAGGTTGCCCAAGGCCAGAAAGGGACAGTGACTCACATTCACCTGCACTAGAGAAGCTCCCAAGAAGCCCAGGATAGACATTCCAAGGGACCAAATTCAACATTAAAGCAAAATCCAGCAACCTCCACAAATAGCAAACCCAAAACACGTGTATAGCAGCCAGCAGAACGACATTGGGATTGAACCTCACTGGCAGAAAGTTGGAGGGGAAATCCCTCCCACAAATGGGACATCAACAATCAAGTCCCAATTACAATAGGAGAGCCCAAATAATGCGCACAAGGGGCATTCCTAGAGCATCCAGCTCAGGTGAACAAAGAGACTGCACCACTGGACCCCTCAAGACACTTTCTACATAGGCCACCCCATAAAGACTGGGAGGCATAACAGTTCTAATACATAGATGCAAATACAAAGATATAGCTAAAATGGGGAGACAAAGAAACAACCCCCAAATGAGAGAAAAGAAGGAATCTCCAGAAAAAGAACTAAATGAAATGGAGGCAAACAACCTATCAGACATAAAGTTCAAAGCAATGGCATAAAGATGCTTAAGGAGCTTAGTACAAATTACAACAGCATGAAAAGGGAAATAGAGGCCATGAGCAAGAACCAGACAGAAATGAAAACTGATATATCTGAAATCAAGAACACACTGGAAGGTATTAAAAGTAGATTGGATGAAGCAGAGGATCGAATGAGTGAATTGGAAGACAAAGTAGAAGTAAATACCCAATTAGAGCAGCAAATAGAAAAAAAGAATTAAAATCCAGGAAGATAGCTTAAGGGAGCTCTGGGACAACATGAAACAGAACAACATCTGCATTATAGGAATACCAGAAGGGATGAGGGTGAGCAAAAAACAAAGAACCTGTTTAAAGAAATAATGACAGAAAACTCCCCTAGCCTGGTGAAGGAAAATGTCACACAAGTTCAGGAGGCACAGAGTCCCAATCAAGATGAACCCACACCTAGACACATCATAATTAAAAAGGTAAACATTAAAGACAAAGAAAGAATCTTTTTTTAAATATATATTTTATTTATTTTTTTACAGAGAGGAAGGGAGAGGGATAGAGAGCTAGAAACATCGATCAGCTGCCTCCTGCACACCCCGCAACCAAAGTACATGCCCTTGACCGGAATCGAACCTGGGACCCTTCAGTCCGCAGGCCAACACTCCATCCACTGAGCCAAACCGGTCAGGGCCAAAGAAAGAATCTTAAAGGCAGCAAGAGACATAAAATTACCTACAAAGCAGTTCCCATTAGAATGTCAGCTGACTTCTCAATAGAAACACTTCAGGCCAGAAGGAAGTGGTATGCAGTACTCAAAATAATGAAAAGCCAGGGGCTAAATCCAAGACTACTGTAGCCAGCAAGTCTATCATTTAAAATTGAAGGAGAAAAAAAGCTCTTCAGACAAAAAAAAAGGTTAAAGGAGTACCTTACTACCAAACCAGCAATGCAAGAAATGTTAAAAGGACTGCTTTGAGAAGAAGAAAGAGAGAGAGAGAGAATCATAGGCATAAAGAAAATAAAAATGGCAATAAATAAATACCTATCAATAATAACCTTACATGTAAATGGATTAAATACTCCAGTCAAAAGACATAGAGTAACTGAATGGGTGAGAAAACATGACCCATATATATGCTGTCTACAAGAGACCCACCTCAGAACAAAAGGTACACACACATTGAGAGCACAAGGAATGGAAAAATATATTCCATGCAAATGAAAAGGGGGAAAAATATGGGTAGCAATACTCATATCAGACAAAATAGACTTCAAAACAAAGGCCATAACAAGCGACAAAGAGCTTCCAAGATGGCAGCCAGGAGAATGGCAGTGAGGAAGAGAGTGGGAGTGAGTGAATGAAGGAGTGAAAGGAAAGTGTGTGGACATGGCACGGGTGTGTGTGTGTCTGAGTGAGGGACAGCTAGATCTTGCAGGACCTTCTGGAGCTGGCAGACCGAACTCGCATAGCCGGGCAGCCTCTGCTACCACAGTAATCTCTCCCGGAGCACCAGGTCAGCATGCCTCAGGGAGGACCTGAGGGGAGGGGGCACCAGGTCAGCATGCTTCAGGGAGAACCTGAGGGAGAGAGGCACTAGGTCAGCATGCCTCAGGGAGGACCTGAGGGGAGGAGGCACCAGGTCAGCATGCCTAAGGGAGGACCTGAGGGGAGAAGGCACGAGGTCAGCATGCTGCAGGGAGGACCTGAGGCAGCTGTGTGATGAGCAGGCCTTAGAAGCAAGACCTTCCACACAGATGGAGTCAGCTGGACCCTAAAGACTAAAATCGCATTTGAGTCAAAAGGTCAATATGTAGGACATGTAGCATGAAGGGGCAGTGGGCCCTGTAATCACGCCGCCGGCCTGGGGTGCTTGTTTGGAGTGGTTGCCCACCTTTCCTGGCATCATCTCTGTGTGGCTACTGACTGCTCTATGCAAAATCAAATGAAGACATTTCTCTGCACAGCAGTGGTCACTCTGGCGTCTCTCTCCCCATCGGATCTCACAGCAGTGCCTTCCTCTTCTAACCAGGGCGGCAGCAGGCCTGTGGCTGCGGGGCTCCTGCCTGGAAGCAGAACCCTCTCTCCCCCCGGCTGTGGCTCCTGGAGGCCCCAACATGTTTCCTGGGACAGCAGCCCAAGGCAGCATCAGAAAGGCAAGTGCAAAGGCTTAGGGCCCACCATGGCCCACCAGCAATTGGCTGTCTCCCCAGGGAGCTGTGCTTGGTGAAGCCTCTGCCTGCATTGACCTTCCCCTCCTGGAAGGACCCCCAGGGTCAAAGGGCAGAGCGGCACAGTCCCCTGGCACCGCAGCTGACACGGGCCCTCGGGCCCTCCCTTCTCTCTCACCCAGAGCTCTCGTTCTATGAAGGGCACGGAGCACCTGACTGGTGGTCTCTTTTGACACCCACCCCCAGCTCGGCACCCAAGACATGGCATGTGGTCACCTTGACCCTCTGGGTGTCTCGTTCCAGCCCCTTCATTCCCTCCAGGCCTTCTGGGCCAGGAAAGTCCGGTTCAGCCCCGCCCTCTGCACCTTCACTCTCCCAGACCTGGAAGGGGGGTGGGAGGTGGAGTTGAGAAGCATGATTATTTCTGGTCAAGTATTATTCTATGTTGAGAGCACAGATAAATTCAGAAAATTAAACACACTTTCCTAAAAAATTCCTCAACAGCCATTCCGGAGCTGGGGTCTCTGGCCTGTCACAGCAGGTGTCCGTCAGGGAAGCGTGTCTGGAGGTGGGGGTGGGGCTCAGGGCTGAGCACCCGCCTGGTGGGCCTGCTGCCTCGCCCCAAGACCAGGAGGCTCCCAGGGCAGGGTGCTCAGGGAGTGACAGGGCTCATTTTACTTCACTTAATCCAGCTCACATGTTTAAGATGGCAGCGCTGTCTTACCGATGGGGACCTGGGGTCAGAGAGCAAAGGAACGTGCCCAAGGACCCTGGGAGACCAAGCGGAAGAGGCAGGGCCAGGAGGCGGGGTGCCTGTCCCAGAGCCCCTGAGCTCTGTGGGTGTCACCATCCCCAGAAGACCTGTCACTTGCAGGAGACACGTTCTCCTGAGATCAGTCGGGAAGGAGGAGGCTCCGGGCATGGAGATGAGTTTCATCAGCATCACCTTGAACTTCCTCACTGTACCTGCCTGTGGGGGGAAGGCACACCCAGGGCACGTCCTAGGAGACCGAGATACAGCTTCGTTAAGTGACAAAGTAGGAGGCGCTCGGGTGACCCCAGCCCAGGGCCTGGGAGAAGGTACAAGATGAAACAGAGGGGCTGTCTAGCAGGTGGCCTGGTGCAGCTCACCTAGTGCCCTAGCCCTGGCCCCGCTGCTGAGCACCTTCCCACACCTGTGGGCAACAAGGAGGCGCACACCTCCCCATCATGCTTCACCTCCCTCCTGCCCTCTGAGTCCTGCTCCACGAAACATGGTCAACCCTTACGGGCTCCCCACCATGTCCTCATCTCCTGTTCCCCCTCAGACCACTGCAGTCTGCCCCTCACACCCCTCTCCGCTCACAAGTCCCACAGCCTCTTAGTGACCACGTGCTACATGGGCCTGAGGTCTTCTCACTGCCCCGAGCCATGCCCTCCGTTGCTACTAAAATCACCCACTCCAGCGACTTTGACAGCACAGAGGACCGGTGCTCTCGCATAGTAAGGTCCCAGAGGGGCTGCCCAAAGCTGCCTGGTGGTCCGTCTACCTTTCTGCTCTGTTCTCCTTGGCACATGGCTCCTCCAGTAGCCAAATGGCCACGATGCTGGCAGGAGCTCAGACATCAGATCCACGTTGCAGAGGGCAGCAGCGAGGAGGGAGAGGGAGAAGCAAAGGCTTCCTCGGGAACACTATCTAATGGCATCGTGCAGATCCCACTCTTCGTGCTGGGAAGCTGGAAGCGTGGTTTTCATCTGTGGTTACCTGGTGGTTAGCTGCCGGACACCCTCATTCTCTGGGCCCCTCTCTGCTTCAGCTGGGAGTCTGTGGACCTACCTCCCTGATCGTCCTTCCTAACACAGTCTCATCCACACTCGTTCCTAGCTCTTCTCTTCTGTGGCCCTCCTAGAGCGATGGCTAGGAATCTCGGTCCCTTGGCCTCTGGGTGCCTCTAACTGCTGGCCCCGTAGGCTGTGCCCGTCTGTCTCTGTCCTCATGAATGCCTCTAGCTCTGGTTTTCTTCCTGTTATCACCCTGGGACCATTGAGTCTTCCTGGCCAACAGAGCCAGTTGAATGGATGATTTCCCAGCAAATCTGTGACAAATCTGTCATCTTCTGCTACCGTCTTCTGCTCTGCCTGTCCTGCACCAGGGCGGGAGGATGCAAACTGAGAATGTGTCCCCTGCTGGGTGTACTGCTGGAGTGCAGGCAGTGGTGGCCGGGTGGGAACCAGCACTGCCAGCCATCCTTCCAGGCCTGGCACGGGCCACCTGAGGCCATGGACTGTGAATGGCCTGTGCCACCTGTGCCTCTTTCCAGCAGTGCCTGGCTGTGCAGGAGCCGTGAGGGGAAAGCAGAGGGGAGGGAGGGCTCCCCCAGGAGTGGGCTTTATCTTGGAAAGGTGGGGGAGCTCTGGGACAGGGAAGTGGGCACTGAAGGACACACCGAGGACTTTAAGCTGGTCAGGAAGGAGAAGGCAGAAAGGGCTGCTGCCCGGAGGACTTGAAGAGGAACTGGATGTCTCAAAGTGGAGACGAGTGGGCAGAGCTGAGGGCGGGGCAGTAGGAGGAAGGTTCTCAGGAGTGGCCAGGTTCTGGGTGGGAGACGAAGGCATGGCTGCCCTGGCCTCCAGAGACGCCCAGAGAGGAGGAGAGGCCCCAGGCCAGCTGAACCAGGCAGGTCATCAGCGTGAAAGGCGACACCACAGACATGGAGGGTAGATCTGCAGGCAGGTGCAGGCCTCAGGTGTCCAGAAGCAGCAGGGCCTGGGCAACTGGAGGGCAGTGGTGGTGGGCAGGCCCTCGGGGCCCGAGCGCAGGCAGGAGGGCACCATGGCCAGCAGTCATAGTCCAGGTTTCCTTCTGATGAACAATGGCTTCGAGCGGGAACCAAACGCCCCTTAGCGAAGATGGGGGCACTCGTGGGGTCAGCAGGCTGGACGTTAATATCTGAGGAACCAGAGGAGCTGATCGAGTGGAAGAAGGAGCCTAAAAAGGTCCCTGGGCAGGGGAGGCAAAGGCGAAAGCAG
>NW_005871858.1:89913-93431 GCF_000147115.1 Myotis lucifugus
GGAGCCCCCTGGGGAGGGAGCGCCCCAGCTTTCCGTTTTTTGCGCGCGGTGGGGAGTCCCGGGCGAGGCCGTCCCCGCCCCCAGGGCCCCCCGCGCCCCCAGTCCCAGGTTCTCGGGGGGGGGGGGGGGCGGCCGAGAGAGACCCTGACTCCTGACCCTTCCCAGAGGCTCCGCTGGAGCAGCCACGCGGACTCGGGTCTGGCTCGCTGGCGCCCTGGGCGCCCCGGACACCCGGCCACCCTCGCTCCGGTGGTCCACATCCTGAGGTGCCGTCCCCTCACCCCACGGCCCCACCTCCTTCCTCCTCTCGCTAGGTGACCCTGAGCCAGCCACCCATTCTCCAGGCCTCAGTTTCCCCATCCGTGCAGGAGGAGGGGAAGAACTAACATCTGGACCCGCCGGGTTTTCTCTCCAGCCCGGCCCCCAGAGCCGGAGCGCCACGGATGCGCGTGCCGCGCGCGCCCTCTGGTGTCCAGACCCGCCGCTGCGCCGTTCTCAGGGCTAAGCCCAGCAGGTTGTGTGAAATGGTTAATAAAAGGCAACAGAGAAGGGAACGGGATTGATCAGCCTCAGGAGGCATAAATAATAGGTGAGTGATGGTGAGCGAGTGGACAATTGAATGGACGGACAGTAAAATGAATGCATGCACGAAGTGGGTAAATGAGCAGTGAAACAGTCAATTGATGGCCTTTGGTGACTATTTTCAAACATGTCATTTAGAATAAACTATCAGGCTGATTCTCCTGCCCACAAGGCCTTGCGCAGCGCGTGCAGTCCTGCCCACGCTCACCCTCACCTTCTCGTCTCCATCACCCCCGTCCTCCTCCTCAACCTTCTGTGCCTGCCTGTTCCTCTGCGGGAACTTCGCCTGGAGCTCTCCCGGGGCTGCACCCCTCATCCTTGGGGGTCCAGCTGCTTCAGCTCTTCCTGGATCTCACTACTGGGGAGCTAGCTTCCCCTCAGCAGGGTCCCCTCCAGTATCTGCCTCTCCTTCCAGGCCTTACACAGTGGCCACCAGACAGCCTGTGGGCGGGCATGTCCCCAGCGTCTGCAGGGTGCCCCATGCACCGTAGGTGCTCAGGACAAACGAAGGAAGAGGGCAGCTTGCTGGTGACCTGACACACAGAAGCTTCCAGGTGTGAGGCCCCCTCCAGCCCCGCCCACGTGGCCTGGAGCTGACAGAACGAGGAGGCGGGAGTGGAGGAAGCCGGGGCCTGGATCCACGCCTGCCAGTCCAGCCTGGGGCTCCTGAGCTGCCAGCTTTCCCACCTCCGTCCTGGGAGCTGGGGAAGGGAGCGAGGGGAGGCAGTGGGCTACCACCAGCCATTCCCCTGCAGGCCTCGCGCCTCCAGGCTGGGCTCTCCTGAGCCACAGCTGTCCGGGGAGCTGTGTGCATGGACTTTGGTGCTAATCAGCAAGCAGCCGCACAGGGTGGCTTCGTCAGCCTCCAGCGGTAACAGCACCACCTGCCGCCTCCCAGCCCTCAGCCTATTGATTCCAGGGAGCCTGCCGGTTTCCCTGCAGCCAATTAAAGGGGCTCCAACAGACAGGACCACGTCTGACTCCGGAGGAGCCCTTCCCTGCGAGCTCTGGAGCGTCTCCGCTGGCCACGCAGGCAGGAGGCCGGGGCTCCTTTTCTTTTCCCGCCTGTGCCGTCGCCTGTGCTGTGGGGACCGCTTCATCTCTGCTGAGCGGGCAGCCCTGCTGCTGCCCTAATTTTCCGGTGAATTTGCTCTTCCTGAACTTGCGAACAAGCGGAAAGGGCACGCTGCACCTGCTCGGCTCCTCTAACCGAGGGAGGCGGTGCCTGGGGCGGCCCCCAGGACTATGGTCTGAGGTGAAGCACACAGGCTGGCTGAAAGGTGGGCGGCCTGGGTCCCCCCAGGTCAGGCGCTCAGAATGGGCGGTCCCAGGAGTGGATTCCCACCATCAAGGCGGCCCGGGAGTGCCCACAGGGGAGGGCCACGCAGGAGGCAGCAGCACTCGCAGCGCCAGTGACATTGCTTCCTCACCACAGCTGCCCCTCCATCAGGCCTCACTGAGCTCCTCACGTCCAGGCCTGGGAATTCGGAGTCCTGAGACGGGAAAGTTCTTCTTTATAAGGATGAGGCCTCTGCGACGGGACTGGGCCCACCTGCCCCTAGCATTTCTGTTTGCTCCTGCCCCCACACTGCCTACAAGGGTCCCCCTAAAAGTCTCTGGAATCCCTCCGGTGACACGGGTGGGGGTGGGGAGGCAGTGGCTTCCAATGATGGCTTAATGGACAAAGGCTTATGTGGAGCTGAGAACTGTCTGCTATAGATCAGCTCAGAGAGCCCGTGTGCCCCTGAGGCCAAACACATGTGCTCCCGGTGCACACGCTGAACTGAGAGCAGTGACGGCCACTCCATCTCCCCTCCCTGCCCCGCATGCCCAGGTCCCTCCCTGGCTCCTCTGTGAAGTTTCCCCTCCTCTGCACCCACTTTCTCCCTTGTGCTGACTTTCCCAGCCATCTCCCTGTGGGGGTGACCATGAACTTCTGTCCTGCTCCTTTATCTTCGCTGGACTCGGTGCCTGGTCTGGGATCAGCGGGGATGTGGGCAGTTCACCCACCACATCTGAACCCTCTCAGCCTCTCTCCTCCAAGATGTCTCCCCTCACTTCCCTCCATCTGTGGGAGCCCCAAGCCTGCCTGCTCGTTCTCCAAGCCAGTGGGACTCTGGGCTTCTGTCCCCACTTACTGCCCGGCTCCAGCTGGTACAGGGACAGCAGAGCCTCACCGGGCCTCAGGCCTCCCACAGTCCCCGCCCAGCATCCTCCTGCTTCGGGCCCCTCCCCTGTGGGCACCCTGGTGCGCTCACAGGGGGTTCAATGCTGTGTCCAGAGCTTGCAGTTGTGGCCTGTGGCAGGTAACTCAACAGCAGCTCCACCCTCACCATCCGGGGCTACCCCCACCTCTGGGGGTCAGTTTCCTTCTTACAAGCGGGCTTTGGATCTGAACTCCTCGACTGGTCAGCACACGGGTTACATCACCCTCTAGGCCAGGGGTGGGCAAACTTTTTGACTCGAGGGCCACAATGGGTTCTTAAACTGGACCAGAGGGCCGGAACAAAAGCATGGATGGAGTGTTTGTGTGAACTAATATAAATTCAAAGTAAACATCATTACATAAAGGGTACGGTCTTTTTTTTTTTTTTAGTTTTATTCATTTCAAACGGGCCGGATCCGGCCCGCGGGCCGTAGTTTGCCCACGGCTGCTCTATGTGGGCCACAATGACAGCACCCACTGTTAGGCCATCGGTTCCCAGAAACAAGCACAGGTGGCACCTCTCGTTCCCGCCCTCCCCCCTTCGTCTAAAATAAGAACCAGGCTCTTTCCTGATCATTTTATTTGAAAAGTTAATTAATGGAAACTCCACAGTAACTCCTATACCAAGCAAAGCATCCCAACCTGGGAGCTCCCAGGACTTCGTCTCCCTGGCCCCAGGGAACTCTGGGCGGCCTGCTTCCTGCCCAGCCCACGGCTAGTGCCTGCTGCG
>NW_005871858.1:96033-99453 GCF_000147115.1 Myotis lucifugus
AACCCTAACTTAACTCTGGTGCCGTGTCACATATAGAAATTTTTTGATCTTTTCAACCATAGTAAAACAAAGATTTATATTTTTGATATTTATTTTACATATTTAAATGACATTCAACAAAGAAAAATCAACCAAAAAAATGAGTTCACGTGTCACCTCTGACACGCGTGTCATAGGTTCACCATCACTGTGATAGATGATAGATAGATGATAGATAAATAGATAGATAGATGATAGACAGAGATGATAAATAGAGATGATAGATGATTGATAGTAGGATGACAGATGGATGATAAATTAAATAGATAAATGATAGGTTGATAGGTAGATGGATGGATGATAGGTAGACGATGGATGGAGGATTTCCTATAAGAATTCACTCACAGGATTATGGAGGCTGAGAAGCCCCAAGATCTGCAGCCGGGAGGCCTGAGACCAGGAGAGCGGACAGTGAGTCGTCCTCTGAGTCCAAGGCTGCAGCTTGAAGACACGCACAGAGGTGTGGGTCCCTCTCTCAGCCTCTGGTTCAAGCCTTCCAACCTCCGCACGCCAGGGAGGGCGGTCTACTCTACTCAGCCTGCGGACTCCAAGGTGAGTCCAGTCTCATTAAGAAGCACGCTCACAGGCACTCAGAATGGCGCTCAATCCTGGCCGCCTGCCGGACAAGGTAAAACCAGCCCTCAGGCTCCCTGATTCGTGCTCCCACCCACCACCGCAGGGAGGCACGCAGAGGCGGGGCCTCTCTGCTCCCAGAACCCGCCTGAGACAGCAGACACTCCCTGCCTCCCTGCTGCCTGCAGGGCCAGGCGGGCCGCACACAGCCGGGCTGGGAGAGGCGTGGGCAGTGCGTCCGTGGGAGAAGGGGCTGCGTGGTGGGACCCTGGGTGCTTTTTAAAAATATTCTTCTTAGTATTTTCTGTATTTTACAAAATGTTTAAAGTAGATTGTATCTTACCTTAAAATAGAAGAATGTTAATGAATGGTACAATTTTAATGTTTAAAATGCCAATTTGTGAGACTCTGAGTTCTTTTCCTGCCAAGCTTTTTCCAGCCTGGGACCAACAAAGGCATCTTTCTTTGCCAACTGACCACTTTTCTGAATAGCTAAGGCTCGTTGTTCAGGGGAAAATAAACAGTCTGTTTTCTAAGAACCAAACACTGTGGCATCTTTTCTCTCTCTGACCCTCGCAATGACCCCTAAGCAAGCAGCTGACCACACTTCACAGAAGGGAACCGGCTGGGAGCACTTCCGGCCCCTGTCCGATGCCGTCAGCTGGGATTCCAGACCCAGAGGTGTCGGAGGGTGAATGTCTCTAGTCCTGCTTTCTGCCCAAATGCCTTTTACACCTTCTCCCTCTCACGCCTGTGTGCCCGGGAGTGGATGTGAGTGAGCACATTTGCGTGTGCCCAGCAGACAGCATGCACCCATCGACATGCACATGCAGCACCGTGTTGCGTCCTCATGTGTATTATGTGTGTCTTGTGTGTGTTTATCTGGTGGGCGGCAATGTGTGTGTGTGTGCGCGCACGTGTGCGCGTGTTCTGTCTTCTGTGTCTGTGTGTGCCCGTGTTTCATACCTGGGGGAGGGCACAGGAGAAAGTACATGGCACCTGCTCTCAAGAACCTTCCAGTGTGATGAGGGCGACCAGCCAAGCCGGCTGCGGCATGCTGGCAGAGTGTGGTCCTTAGAGAGAAGTCCTGACTCAGCTGGGACAGTCGCTCACTTGGACCAGACAGGCCACGGGCTCCTCCGCATCACCACTTACGGCTGGGTCCCACCCAGCGGACAGGACCGGAGGGACCAGTCTCTGCTGTGGGCGAACCGTGGGCTCCAATGAGGAGCAGCGTTAGGAGTCGGCACAGGAGGTGGCTGTGAGCTGGGGCACCCGGGAAGGCCTCCTGGGACAGGCAGGAGGGAGCTGGGCCTGGGAATCCAGTGAGAGCAGGACTGCCCATGAGGAGAAATGCCCACGAGATTATTTCTGCATCAAACTAAGTCCCACTGTTTCAAACCCAGTGAGGCGCGTCCTTTCCAAATAGCAGGGAGCCCCCTGCAGAGCCCCCAGAACCTCGCCCCAGCCCAACACACAGCCCCAGCGGACGCTCAGCCGCTCTGCCCAGCACGTGGCCGGGCCCCTGGGCTGCCCACTCCACCCTGTGTTCACACTTCCATCACGATGAGCCTGCTCCCCGCCAGGCTGCAGGGCAGAACGGAGGGCGCTGGAACACCGACCTCTCTCAAGGAGAAGGAAATAAATGTCGCAGTAAAAAGGAGAAGACCCGTGCTCTCATTTGTCTGTGAAGTCTTGTGAACAGAGAGTTATCAGCCATGAAATTGGCCCTGCATGTTCTCCTACACCAGCAGCCTGGGTTGGGGGGGGGGGGGGCACTCCTCGGTGCCCCCGTGGCCTCAGGGACCGCTCCCCAGCCCAGCCCTCCCTCTGCCAGTGGGTGATGTAAAATGCAGCCTGTTCTATGGCAGCCACAACTGTGGGCCAGGACATAGCCCCAGGGCACACAGGGGAGCAGCACCCTGGCCGGCCAGGGGGCGAGGAACCTACCTGTGCAGAGCGCACCTCAGCAGAGACCCTCGCCCCGCCTCGGAGGGCTCCAGGTCACAGACAGACGGAGGCAGGAAACACACCAGCTTCACAGGACGCTCTGGGCTCCAAGCCTGGCTGCCCACCGCATAGACGCAGCCCTGGAGAAGTGCTTTTACCTCTGCCTGGGCTTCTTCCTCTCACAAGTGGGGGCCCCCAGGCCACCTCTGCAGGGGGTGGAGGGGGTGGGGCAGAGGGTGCAGGGCATGGACAGTCTGTCTGGGTGTGGGGAGGGCAGGGCCTGAGCCAGGGCTGTGGCTGCTGGAGGGACTCGCAGGCACACCTCGTGCACACACATGCAAGCACATGCTTCGGGGCCCTGGCCTGTGAATGCACACTTCCCAGGGCTCCCCTCGGCTGGAATGTTCTCGGTTTCCAAGATGAATTCCGGCGGCATGCACAGAGCCAGCTGCCTGACCCAGGTGTTTCAGGATGAAGGAGCATCAGAAACATTTTCCTCCACTCCTGCCCTCGCCCGGCCCAAGTGATTGCCTCTTTAAGGGAAGAAAGATTCATTTTCATTCTCCTGGTTTTCTCTCATCTTCTCTCCCTCCTTCCCTCTCTGGAGAGTCTTCGGCCGGGGATGGAGGTGGGGCAGCCAGACAGCCCCATGCACAGAGACCTCTCTGTTGTAGCCAGAGACACGGCAACACAGGAGCTGGCCCACCCAAGTGGGGGGCTGGGTCTACCACCCCTCAGTGCCCGAAGCTTCTTGGATCAGCATGTTCCCAGGTTCACAGGATGTGCATCCAGCTGCCCTGAGCCCACCTGCTTGCTTCTGCAGAGCCAAACCCTGTCTCCACTGAGTGGCCATGGCTG
>NW_005871858.1:99597-105058 GCF_000147115.1 Myotis lucifugus
CACTTCCATCAGCAGATGCCATTGCCCTGTGGGTGGGGTCTGCAGCCTGCCCTTCCCTGGGGGTGAGCACAGGTTAGCGAGTCTGCCTCAGGCCCCTGCCCAGACCCCCCACCTCCTGCTAACACTCATCCACACCTGCTTCTGATGCCCAATGCCCGCGGTCAGGTGCACACCCCCTGCTCTGGGGTGCCCCAAGCTTATCTGGCTCCTACCCACCCTACTCTCCTGAGTTTTCAGCCGACCGCCTTTCACCTTTGTACTGAGAAAGGACCTTTAATGCCATTCTGCATTCTTCCCACTTTCCACCTTCTCCACCCTTAGACTGTCACTGGAACGCGTTTTAGAATCTAAAAGCCAGGAGCGGCCCAAATCTTACCTCCGTCACAATGCCAGGCAGTTGTACAACCCAAGCACTTTGTCCAGAAAGAGGATTGCTTTTATGAAAGTAAAAACTTTTTTTTATTAGAGGCGTATATGGGAAGCCAGATTGCCAATTTTCAAATTCCAGCTCCTCCACCTAAGTGCTGTGTGACCTCAGGAAGTTGGTGAACCTCTCTGTGTTTCGGTGTGCACATCTATAAAACGATAACAATAATAATGAGGTAATACAGTGAGGAACTAAAAATTATCAGCCACCAAAGAATTACCCAAAAAATATAGATGGTGCCCAGCTGGTGTTACTCAGTGGTTGTGCATCAGCCTATGAACCAGGAGGTCACAGTTCAATTCCCGGTCAGGGCACCTGCCTGGGTTGCGGGCTTGATCCCCAGTTGAAGGCTTGCAGGAGGCAACTGATCGATGATTCTCTTTCATCAATGTCTCTCTATCTATCCCTCTCCCTTCCTCTCTGAAATCAATAAAAAGATATATTTTAAAATAAAAAGATATATGTAAATAGCTATGGATACTTAGAAATGCAAGTTACTTATCTATCTATCTATATTCATTATCCCAGTATATTTTATATTTATTACAAGTTAAAATAATATTTTTGATATGTTGGGCTTAACAAAACATGTTATTACAAAGATTTCACCTGCTCTGTTTATTTTTTGTAACATGGCTCTGAGAGACTTGTCCTTACCTTTGTGGCTGGCGTTCTATTTCCACTGGCACGGAATCCCTTGGCACAGGCAGCAGGGCCTGACCCTGGATGAGCCCACAGCCATGTCCCTCCAGTAACAAGGGCACCTCCCGAAAGTCCAGGACCTACCGCGGCCCCTCTCTCCTGTGCGACTGCTGGAGAGCGCTATGCCATAGGACCCGGGGGGAGGGGGGGCTCCGGATGTGACAGGCCGTCTGGCAGGCTCATAGCTCCATCATTCTGAGCATCGCTTCCCCAGGAGGGGGTGACTAAAGGTACACAGCCCAGCGCTCACCTCTAGGCAGGTACATAAGGGAAGCCTAGGAGATAGGGTCAGAGAGATGAGAGATTTGGGAGATTTCTCTAAAGAAAAACTTTTTGAAATGCTATTACATTTTTTTCTACCTTCATCTTAAGCCAAGTGAAAGGAGCTCCATGAGAACCCCTTAGAGCAGTGGTTCTCAACCTTCCTAATGCCGCGACTCTTTAATACAGTTCCTCATGTTGTGGTGACCCCCAATTTCATTGTTACAAATTGAACATAATTAAAGCATAGTGATTGATCACAAAAACAATATGTAATTATATATGTGTTTTCCGATGGTCTTAGGCGACCCCTGTGAAAGGGTCGTTCGACCCCCAAAGGGGTTGCGACCCACAGGTTGAGAACCGCTGCTTTAGAGAGCTTAGTATGTGTCCCCTCAGGGAACAGAGGACCAGACCTGACTCCCATCCAACACAAATACCTAAAGACCCGAGGCCTTCACTGTGGGCCAATTGGGGTCCTGGGGTGGGGAGCCAGAGCAGGGCCACCAGGAAGCGTGTCTACCCAGAGAGCCCAGAGACCAGCTGAAGGCAAGGAGCCATGCTCAGTGGACACAGGAAGCGGGTCAAGGGACATCGGTTCAGGAATGGCAGTAAGGGGTCCCCAGTCCTGCTGCTTGATGCACAGGGTACAGGCCCCCAAAGAGCCACTTGGACAGGGCTCCTCAGCCACCCCGAGAGCTGGCCTGGCCCCCAGATAGTGTTATGTCCTCTCAGGGCAGCAGTGCCACGGTGGAGTCCAGGCAGCACACTGACACACACACGTGTCTGGTTTTAGACCCTCCAGAAAGTGGATTCGAAATCAAGTGGCAGGTCAGGGCACAATGGCAGAGTGCTTGCTGGTACTGGCGGTGAGGAGGAAGAAAAGGAGAGAGACTTGACAAATACTAAGAAAGTGCTAGAAGGGGGATTGTTTATTGATCAGCCCTGGGGGCTAAAGGAGGAGGTGGGGCCACGTGCCAGACCCAGGCTCTGGCTTTGGGAGCCTGGTGTCCGATGGATCCATTGACAGAGAGAAAATGCTGAAGAAGGATGCGTCGGGGGGAGAGATGAGCTCAGTGGTGATGGGTTCAGATCAGAATCCAGGTATGTCCAGTAGATATTTGCACGGTTAAATATAAAGTTTAGGAAGGAGCAGTCAATGATCATAATAAACAGCACTTAATGAGTGCTTACGAAATGCCAGGTAGCACGGTAAGGGCTTTCATCTACACTAGTACTACCCCCTTTTTACAGATGAAAAAACTGAGGCACAGAGAGGTTGTGACCCCAGCTTGTAACCACTATGCTATGCTCCCCTCTAAGAGGGACAAAGGCTAAGGCAGCGTAGGTGGAGGGACGAGAGTGGCCTGTTCCACAAGCGGGAGGCCACTGGGGCCCGTGGCCAGAGACGTTTTAGTGGGAGATGTCAGGTGTCACCTGCAATGGGTGTAGGAAATGATGGGAGAAGAGAAACCCCACAGCTGTGAAATGGAGACCAGACACAGGGCGTTAGCTGGCGAAAGTTGAGTCAGAGTGGAGTTTTCTTAATATTAGTGGATGAGTGGATTTAAATGCGGTTGAGAAGGGACCAACACAAAGAGGTCAGAGAATACAGGAGAAGGTATGGAGTCAATGGAGTCAAATCCCCAGGAGGCAGGAAGGGCTGGAATTTACAACAAGGTGGAGGGTTGGCCCTGAGTGATAATAGGTGGTCCCTGCTGAGGGACAAAGGAGGGAGGGAGGGGGATGGGAAGGGTAGGGACCAAAGCAGGATACAGGCCAATTTGTTAACTTGCAGGGAAAGAGCAGGAAATTCCTCTGATAAAGTCTTCCAATTACTTCAGCAGCTGAGATGAGGGAGTAGCATGAAGAACTGAGAGGTGCATGACTACAAAAGATGTTAAATGGTCACCATGGTAATGTAATTGCACAGAAATTCAATTTATGGAACATGACCCTTTCTTCTTTCTGTTCATCCACTTCCTTCCTTAATCATTAAGCCCTTAGGACATCAGATTCTGGTCAGAATCAAACAACGCGCTAGGTCTGTCGACCACAGAAACAGAGTTTTGGTCAAGCTAAAGGTAACGTCTTGACTGAGAGTGGGGTGTTCCTACAGACCACAGCCTCGCGAGATGGGACAGAACAACGCCATGGCTGACACAATGATCTGACACAATGATCACTACTCCCTATCCTGATCCCAACCAATCAGTAGAGCTCACAACCTTTAGCCATGTTTATACAGTTAATGATCTTCCCCCTTTATAACCCATCCTCTGGGAGCCATCAGACAGCCAGGTCTTTGAGCACTAACTCACCTGTGCCATTCTCTCAACTAATAAACCCTAACTTTTCTGGCTCAGACTCCTGTTTTCATTTGATTGGCTTTGATGCACACAGGCAAACGGACCCCTTTAGTCTGGTAACAGCAACAGGGGGAGAGTTTGCTGGCCAGACTTGGCCTGCTCCTCTTCGGTGGAAGACTTTGGGGCCTGGGGGTGGGGGTGTGGTGGAAGCCAGCGAAGAAAGCCTTTTCTTTCCTGCTCTTAGCAAGGCGAGGTCCATGGGGGAGGGCGGCTGTGGGTCAGGGAGGTACCATCTGATCAGGAGGCCAAGTGCTGAGATGCCTCCTGATATGGACACAAAAGTTAGGTTTTTTTCATAGCTGAAAACTAATAATTAGAGTATGTAACAAAAATCACAAATAATTGTAATATGGCAGGAAGTATGATCCTATATTGGCCTCCCTCTGCCTGACCACTCATCTGTCTGCTGGGGAAGAGAAGGGCTGAGCAGAGAGAGGAAAAGATGAGAACCCCCACACTGTCACCTGGGGCCTCCTCCGAGAGCGGCCACCTCAGGTCAGTGTCCACCTCTGCAAGGTGGCCGTGTGGGCGCCTGCACAGCCCTGCCCGTCCAGGAGCTAGCCCTCAGGGACAGCTCCACAGGGCTAATTGCCAGGCCTGAGCGGCGATATCCCATAATCAAATTAATTCAGTAGAGCCCATGAATTAGACTAGGACGGCCACTCATCGAGCTCCCACACAGGATATGATCACCTCACTTCATATTCATTCATTCCAAGTCGCCGGCACTTGCCAGCAATAGGAACTATTAGTTACTATAATTTAGGTCTCTTTTCCCTCCTTCCTAGAAAAATAAATTACCTAAACAAATTGAATAGAATAAACAGCTTGACTTGCAAATTACAAAGTTGCCTAGTCCAGCAGTAGAGGAGGCTGTTATTCACAATATGTCACTTTTAGATAAGTTAATAAAGAAATATAGATGAGATCCCATTTTTGGTCATCATTACCATATGCAGTACAAAGAGCTACAGGGTATTCAATTAATTCTAGACCATAATTATGGAGCAGAAGTCTTGCATATAAATCGACTTTCTTTTTTTTTTTTGCCTTTCATGTAGTAAGAAATGCCATTTCCAACCCGAGTTCAGCAGAGTAACTGGCTACTGCCCAGCCACGGGGCTCAGAGGCTCCGCGAACTATGTGGGAGTTCCAACCCTGGAGGCATTTCATAAACTCCTCACATCCGGAAAACCATAATTACTGTCTCTGCAATCATTTCCCATTGCTTTTCAGCCGCCATCTGTCAAGATGTACTGGCCACCTAAACCTCACGTGGCTCCTGCAGTCGCTAATTAATCCCAGAGGACAGCGCGGGGCTCAGTGGAAACGCATTATTTTAGGAAGATGGGAGGAAGCCCCGGTCCTGTGTCACCGTGGAAGAGCGAAGTGGTGGAGGATGTGATCTGCGAAGTGCAAGCGGGGCCCTCGCACGGAGGCCTCGCACCTGCAGGTCAGAGTGCAGGGCTTAACTGCGGCTCGGGCCTGCTGCATTCTGGGAAACCTCAGGGTGGCAGGGGCTGGTTTTACTCAGAGCTCACTTCTGGGTAGTTTTTAGAAAACTGCATTTTCTGTCTCTCAGCTCAGATTCTTCCTCTATCTCCAGCTCTGGTCTCTCCCCTCCGACGGCTACTCAGTAAGGACACCTCTACTGACCAAGCTTTTCCGTGTCCTTTGCATGTTTCTCAGGCCTTGAACTTAT
>NW_005871858.1:105371-108911 GCF_000147115.1 Myotis lucifugus
TGCTGTGCAGCAGACACAACCCAGGCTGGCCAATCAGAGGGACTGCCCGGGGTCAGGGCTGACATGTGGCCAATAAGAATATTCTGAGAGGGTCTCTATGGATGATAGGGTGAGAAGGGCCCAGGTGCTAAGAACCCATTGGAGTGGGGCTGTGGGCCCATCTGTGCCACCTGCCTGAGGACAGTGTACGCAGAGCAAGGTGAAGCCACCAAGGATGACACCTCTGAGAGTTGCCTGTGACATCTCTGAGCCTCTGACCTGGCCACGCCTAAGCCACCTTGCCCTGGACGGCCACGTTTAGAATCCAGTACATGCCTTGCTGCGAAGACCACGTGAGTGGGTTTCTGTCCATTTCAAATTAAAAGGTCAGCCCTGAACAGACAGTTGCCTGAGCTCTCCTCTGGACTTCTGGACTGCCACTGCTCTCTCCCTCCAGGGAACAGCTGAGGCCTGGCAGGAACATGGGCCTTTGAGGAAAGCCAGGGCCCCACCCCCAGGTGGGGCCTCTGCTCCTGGGAGGGCCAGGGCTGAGGTGGAGTGGCTCCTAAGAGTGGGGTCTGACTCACACCCCCACCACAGCCTCACTTCGAGTCTGGAAAACACCAGGCCTCCCACTTATTTATCCAACAGACATGTTGATCTGCTGGGCACAGAGGACCTGTCCAAAAACAAGACAGATGCAGCCCTGTTCACCAGCCCCGGACCCTGCCCAGTGCTGGAGACTGCACCCTTGTCAGTTCTTCCTGCTCCCACCCCAAGACCCCACTTTCACACATATGTGCACACACACATGCACATGCATACCCACAGACTCACCTCATCCATGTACACACATGTACACACAGATGCACCCACACTCAGCAGCTCCATGTTCTGGTGCGACTCCATTCCTGTCAAATGGCTCCTCCTCACCGCTTCCCTTCCTCCCTGACCAGCCCCTGCTAATCCTTCTGGAATCTTTGTGAGTCAAGCTCAGCTGTCGGCTATCCAGGATGCCTGTGTGCAGATCCCCTCCTTCCCTAACCTGGTGAAGGAAATAGACATACAAGTCCAGGAAGCGCAGAGAGTCCCAAACAAGAGGAACCCAAGGAGGCCCACACCAGGACACATCATAATTAAAGTGCCAACGATTAAAGACAAAGAGATCATCTTAAAAACAGCAAGAGAAAGGCAGTTAGTTACCTACAAGGGAGCGCCCATACCAAGCCCATATCACTGTCAGCTGATTTCTCAACAGAAACTTTGTAGGCCAGAAGGGAGTGGCAAGAAATATTCAAAGTGATGAAAAGCAAGGACCTACAACCAAGATTATTCTTATCAGCAAAGCTATCATTTAGAATCAAAGGAAAGATGAAGACCTTCACAGACAAGAAAAAGCTAAAGTAGTTTACCACCACCAAACCGTATTATAAGAAATTTTAAATGGTCTTTTTAAGAAGAGGAAGAAAAACACAGATTGATAATATTAATAATAAAATGCCAATAAATACATATCTATAAACAATTACTTTACACGCAAATGGTATCAATGCTCCAATCAAAAGACATATGGCTGCTGAATGGGTAACAAAACAAGACCTTTTCCTATGCTGTCTACAAAAGACTCCTTTCAGATCCAAAAAACACACACAAACTGAAAGTAAAGGGATGAAAAAAGATATTTCATGAAAACGGAAACAAAAAAATAGCTGGAGTCTCAGTACTACCCCAGACAAAACAGACTTTAAAACCAAAACTACAACTAGAGACAACGAAAGACTCAGCAATTCCACTTCTGGGTGTTTATCCAAAGAAACCCAAACACTAACTTGAAAAGATAGGCACCCCTATGTCCATTGCAACATTATTTACAACGGCCAAAATATGGAAGCAACCCAAGTTTCGCTGAATGGATAAACAAAAAGTGGTGCATATATGGAATATGACTCAGCCATAAAAATAAATAAATAAATAAATAAAATGAAACCTTGCCCCCTGCAATAACATGGTGGACCTAAAGGGCACTGAGTGACATAGTCAGACAAAGACAAAAGCCAAAGGATTCCACTTCTATGTGGAATCTATACTAATAATAGACAGATATGTAAATTGACCATCCCTCCACAACACCCACAGCCAATCAGGAGTGCATATGCAAATTAACCTGACAAAGATGGTGGGCCTCTGGGAGAAGCGCAAAGACAGAAGGCAACTCCAGGCTGGAGCGAAGACGGTGCCAGCAGCCAGGGGAAGAAAGGCCTATTCTTGCACAAATCTTCATGCTCCAGGGCTCTAGTCTGTAAGATAAAGTAAATGAACAAGCAGACCATTCATACAAAACACTTGAAGGTTGCCAGATAAAAGGGGCCTGGAGAAATGGGTGAAAAAGGTGGAGGGATTAAGAAGTACAAATTGGCAGTTACAAAATAGTCATGGGGACGTAAAGTACAGCCTAGGGAATATAATGAAAATATTGTAATAACTATGTCAGATGGGTACTATATTTATTGGGGTGAAAATCCCGTAAATTGTGTTAATGTCTAATCACTGGTTGTACACCTAAAACTAATATACTATTGCACATCAACTGTAATTGAAAAATAAAAAATTATTTTGGCTGAAACCAGACTTTTGACGTGTCCTCTTCACTCATTCGTCCTGTTCACCACTGCAGGGGAGGATACACGGTCCGCTTTAGAGAAGGGGAGATGGCAGTCCAGGCTGTGTGCTGGCGAAATATTTGGTAACAGCATCTGCTGTGATAATTACCCAAGTGATTACTAGTAAACACTCCAAGTTTAAAGGGAAGAACCTGTAAAGCAGAATGTTGATAGTGTGAGTTGATTTCCTTTGGCTGAAAATAAAAGAGAATAGAGTCAAGAAATCTAGAAATTTGTACAGTTGGACAAAGCAACTGCTTCTTAATATTAAATAGTAAAAATCAACATTGAGACATTTATGCTTGAGGAAAAAGGCGGTTAAAACTCAGACTTGTAGCAAGAACAAAAATAAGGGTTTGCTCATCACACCCATTGTTTAAAACATTTGAATAGATTAAGATGATAACCCAGTAAAAAATTTTTGTTGGGTAAAACAGGCCATGGAAAAGAGACTATTTAGAAACCTGAAATTAAGGAGAGAGAGGGAGTGGGAGAAAAGGAGAGAGGGAGAGAGGAAGAGAGAGAGAGAGAGAGAGAGAGAGAGAGAGAGAGAGAGAGAGAGAGAAAGAGATTTCACTGTTTCTCTGTCTCTGGTATCTGGTGTCTGTGATGTGACAATGGCACATGGAGTTGATTAGAATTAAATTGGCAAGAAACTGACTAGGTTTTTGAGAGAGATCTACTGCCAAAGAAACCCAAATTCTGAACCAAATGGTTTGCAACTCAGACTTAAAATGATCCTTGGTCTTCCAAGCTTCTACAGGAAGGAGTTAGAATGAGATCCCCAACCCTGGAACAAGGCCACATACTCTAAGGTCCTCGTTAGATGTGACCAGTGAGAACTACAACAAATGTGGGTGGTCCTCCAGGGGCATAACCAAGGGCCCCTGGAAGCCCATCT